>NC_057801.1:667610180-667812466 GCF_018294505.1 Triticum aestivum
AAGACATGGTTCCACTCCCATCCTAATCCCCCCCCCATTCATACCTTGTGGGCGCCAAATAACCTTCTCCCGAGCCGCGAAACCTCAGCCCCTCCCCCATGGCGCCCCCACCGCACCAATTTCACAGCTGCCCTCCTCCTTAATGCCGGAGACGATGTCCATTTGCCGTCGTGGACTGTGTCGTGTGCCTCTTACTCCGTGGTGCTGGAGCTGCCTCGACGACGGACGCGTGAACCATACCGGAGCCGATTCACCCTCGCCGTTGTTCACGGTGCCAGAGCGGCTCCAACTTCGGATCCATCCAGAGTCCTGGCGCTGCTTCCCTGTAGCCGTCGACCGTCACGACATCTCTGCTTCCATGTCGTCGGTCGCCACCGCAACCGCGCCGGCCTCACCGACTCGGCAGCTGGAGCTACCTATTTCACCATGCTGCCAGATAGGTCGCACCCTCATCTCAAATCACTTTATTTAGGCGTCAGTTGTCTGAAATTTTTATTCTAGGTCAATCGATTCCCAATGGGAAGCAGCACCCCTCTAGGCGGTGGAGATCCTAGGCTGCCGGTTGGCTGGTGTCTAATGTAAGGGTGCGGGGCCGCAAGTTTGCCGCGGAAGCATCGCTTAGATGGCTATCTTAGAGCTGCATGGGTTGAAGGTACTGCCGCCGCCGGATCTGGATGTCGGCGAGTCTTTGTGGATTGGCCCGGGGAAGGCACAACCACGACAGTGCGGTGGGGCGGGGAGCGGGGTTTTGGTGGGGGCCATAGACGGCGGAGGCAGGTTGCTCTGCCGTTGGTCGCTGGCTCTTCGGGGAAGATTCTGAACAGTGTCAGCCAGGAGGCACAAGACGGCCATCAAGCCATTCGGTGTAGATCGGACAGTACCAAAATAAAATAAAATCGTGTGACCCCAATTTAGTCTTCAGTCAACAGACGTGTGACCATTTCCTACCTTGTTGTTGATCTCTTAGGGCATCTTCAGATCAAAGAGATGTGTCGTTCTTAACATTATGCGTTATCTACATCTTTAGCCACACCGTCTTCTGACTCATCACAGCTCCTCCAACAAGGGAAGCATACACCAGAAGGGAGCTATAGTCCCCACTCAACAGTTCCCTGCATCGAATGTGTGTGCCTGATATGGACAACCACAACAACTGTATGGCCATCGACAAGTCAGCACATGATGCTCACTCCTATGGATGGCGGCCAGATAGGTTGTACCCTCATCTTACTTGTGTGCAACATTTGTGGCTTTGTTATTCATCTAAGCATGGAAAATATATTATGACATTTCACTGTATATTCATGCTGATATCTTACGGGTCTTGTTCAGGAGTTAACGTTGTTCCATAGTTCAGCTAAGATACTTGTTCTTTAGGTAACGATGTTCCATAGTTATCATCCATCAGCCAATGCTATCCCACATGCTGGTGATTATAGTATTATACCACTTCTAGTATTACCTATGTTGTTCTTTAATACTTTCGTGTGCCATCTAGTTAATCTCAAGTAGAAATGATACATATTCTGTAGCTTTCATCCGTGTTCTCCCTTTAGTTTTTGAGACATGTTGCTGCTAGTTAGCCCCAGTCCTACTATTTACGTCATCTCCTATAGGCACTCATTACATAAATCTAACTACTAGTTGTCTTCCATGCATGTTAGATATAATTGCACACATTGATATATCCACAAGAACCTCACGGAGCAATGTAAAGGCCAATATACTTGATTTCAATGATTCCCAATATGATGGAACATGTAAAGGTCGTTCTTCAAAAGACTTGTAGAAAGATGATGAATCCTCTTCACCCCACAAGGTCCTTGCTCTAACTTGGCCCGTGATATGGGTACAACATGCATATAATGTCCTGGAGTGTATCTACTCTGTTGCAATGCCATGTGCTTAGCATGCTGATCATGCATGTAAATATGTCATGCCTTCCTGTTTTTCAATACCTATTCCATTCATGATAACATGTTTTCAAATTCAAGTACTGTCATTCTACTCTATTGCAATGCCATCTGCTTAATTTGGACATCATGCTTCTGAATATCTTATGCATTGTTATTCATCAGTCTGTACTTCATCTGTCTACCGTACCATGTTTTTTACATGAAGTGTTGTTCTAGTGCTCTGTTGCAATGCCATCTTAGTTTCCCAATCATACACGTGTATGTTGCCTTAGTTTTTTCTATACATATTCTGCTAGCATACAGTTTTACATTCAACTAGTGTTTTTTTACTGTGTTGACCTGTTGTATCCCTAGCTCTTACACCATACTCCCTCCGTCTGGATTACATGTTACCGAAATGGATTAAAAAGGATGTATCTAGAAGTGAAATACGCCTAGAACCATCCATTTTTTCCAAATGGAGGGAATACATGTCAATATGTCATGCCTTTCTATTCTTCAGTACCTATTCCATCTCTTTGTTGTAGCATGTTTTATAATTGAAGCACCATTCTTCTATACAAGGCATGCAAGGGGAAGATGACTATGTTAGAATCGGAAGGGTTACAAACAAGGTCTTTGCAAAAGATCCAAATGCCAGGAGATAATAAACCAACTCCAGTTTTTTATAGATACTGCTCCAGCACAGAGAAACCCAACTCCTACTGATACGTCTCCAACGTATCTACTTTTCTAAACACTTTTGCCCTTGTTTTGGACTCTAACTTGCATTATTTGAATGAAACTAACCCGGACTGACGCTGTTTTCAGCAGAACTGCCATGATGTTGTTTTACGTGTAGAAAAGAAAAGTTCTCGGAATGACCTGCAAATCCACTGAGGCACTTTTTGGAATTAATAAGAATTTATGGGCAAGAGAAATACACGAGGGGGCCCATGGCCTGTCCACGAGACAGGGGGGCGCACCCCCTGTAGGGCGCGCCCCCTATCTCGTGGGCCCCCTGGACCTCCACCGACCTCAACTCCAACTCCATATATTCCGTCTCACGGAGAAAAAATCAGAGAGAAAGTTTCATCGCGTTTTACGACACGGAGCCGCCGCCAAGCCCTAATCTCTCTCGGGAGGGCTGATCTGGAGTCCGTTCGGGGCTCCGGAGAGGGGGATTCGTCGCCGTCGTCATCATCAACCATCCTCCATCACCAATTTCATGATGCTCACCGCCGTGCGTGAGTAATTCCATCATAGGCTTGCTGGACGGTGATGGGTTGGATGAGATTTACCGTGTAATCAAGTTAGTTTTGTTAGGGTTTGATCCCTAGTATCCACTATGTTCTGAGATTGATGTTGCTATGACTTTGTTATGCTTAATGCTTGTCACTAGGGCCCGAGTGCCATGATTTCAGATCTGAACCTATTATGTTTTCATCAATATATGTGTGTTCTTGATCCTATCTTGCAAGTCTATAGTCACCTATTATGTGTTATGATCCGACAACCCCGAAGTGACAATAATCAGGATACTTCTCGGTGATCACCGTAGTTTGAGGAGTTCATGTATTCACTATGTGTTAATGCTTTGGTCCGGTTCTCTATTAAAAGGAGGCCTTAATATCCCTTAGTTTCCACTAGGACCCCGCTGCCACGGGAGGGTAGGACAAAAGATGGCATGCAAGTTCTTTTCCATAAGCACGTATGACTATTTACGAAATACATGCCTACATTACATTGATGAACTGGAGCTAGTTCTGTGTCACCCTATGTTATAGCTATTACATGAGGAATCGCATCTGGCATAATTATCCATCACTGATCCATTGCCTACGAGCTTTTCATATATTGTTCTTCGCTTATTTACTTTTCCGTTGCTACTGTTACAATCACTACAAAACACCAAAAATATTGCTATTACTATCTTTACCTTTTATCACCGTTACCATTACTATCATACTACTTTGCTACTAAATACTTTGCTGCAGATACTAAGTTATCCAGGTGTGGTTGAATTGACAACTCAACTGCTAATACTCAAGAATATTCTTTGGCTCCCCTTGTGTCGAATCAATAAATTTGGGTTGAATACTTTACCCTCGAAAGTTGTTGCGATCCCCTACACTTGTGGGTTATCAAGACTAATTTTTCACGCCGTTGTCGGGGAACATAGCTTTATTCTCTGAGTCACTTGGGATTTATATCTGTTGATCACTATGAAGAATTTGAAAGATGCTAAAACCAAGTTTTTGCCCTCAACTACGAGGGGAGGCAAGGAACTGCCATCTAGCTCTGCACTAGATTCTCCTTCCGTTATTAGTAGGCTTGCGACACCTAAACCTGCTACTGTTATGAATTCTGATATGTCGCATGTTATTGATGATGCCACTTCTGCTATGCATGATGAAACTACTTCTGTGCGTGATACTACTTTGCCATTAGGTGAATTTCTTGATGAACAACTTGCTAGAGTTAGGGGGAATGAAAATATTGAAGATGCTATTATTTATGATAGTGATGATGAAGGTTCTCCCAATGATTATATATTGCATGTCGTTCCTAAGGGTTGTGTTATGAATGAAGAAGCTGCTAGGGAAATCTTTGCTTGCAAAGATAGATATGATCTTAAGAAACTATTAGCTAAATGGAAGCAGCAGTCTCTTAATGCTAGAATGAAACCTGACCCCGCTTTTGCTACTTCACCTATCTGTGTTACTGATAAGGATTATGAATTCTCTGTTGATACTAAAATTATTACTTTGGTAGAATCCGATCCTTTTTATGGCCTTGAATATGAAACTGTTGTGGCACATCTTACCAAGTTGAATGATATAGCTACCCCGTTTACTCATGATGATAAATCTCGCTACTTTTATATCCTTAAGATATTCCCATTCTCATTAAAGGGTGATGATAAGACTTGGTATAATTCTCTTGCTCCTGGTTGTGTGCATAGTCCCCAGGATATGATTATTACTTCTCTGCTAAATATTTCCCTGCTCATAAGAAACAAGCTGCCTTGCAGGAAATATATAACTTTGTGCAAATCAAAGAAGAGAGTCTCCCACAAGCTTGGGGGAGGCTTCTCCGGTTACTTAATGCTTTGCCTGATCATCCTCTCAAGAAAACTGAAATACTTGATATCTTTTATAATGGACTAACCGATGCTTCCAAGGACTACTTGGATAGTTGTGCTGGTTGTGTTTTCAGGGAAAGAACAGTCGACGAAGCTGAGTTACTATTGAATAATATGTTGACTAATGAAAATAATTAGACTCTCCCTGAGCCAATTCCTGAGGAAATTCCTGGACCAATTGAGCCAACTCCTGAGCCTATTCCTAAACCCACTCCAAAGAAGAGAGGTGTTCCCGACACAGGTAGTAAAGGCAAATTGTCTCTCTAGATACGATAAAGATGAAATCCCATCTACTAAATTTCATAGCCCTTGGTTAGATGAATTTGATGATTTCATGAATAGACAAGCAAATTTCAATGATTATGTTGGTATAGAATTGAATAATAATGCTTATATGATAGTACGCTTGAATGATTATGTAGCTAGAGTTAAAAGTGAACTTAACTCACTAGTAAACATGCTTCCATGATTGCTACTCAAGCTGAACAAGTACTTAAGGCTCAGAATGAATTGCTTGCTGAAATAAATAATAAAATGACTTTGTTGTTAGAGTGGCTACTAGAACTGGTAGAATGACTCAGGAACCTTTATATCCTGAAGGCCACCCTAAAATAATTGAACAAGATTCTCAGAATAATAATCTAGATGCTCCTAGTTCTTCTAAGAAGAAGAAAAAGAAGAATGGTATGACTTTGCATGCTTCTAGTGAACCTACTATAGACACACGTGAGAATCCCAATGATATTTCTATCTCTGATGCTGAAACACAATCAGGTGATGAACATGAACCTAGTGATAATGTTAATGATAATGTTCATGTTGATGCTCAAGCTAGCAAAAACAATGAAGTAGAGGTTGAACATTCTGTTGATCTTGATAACCCACAATCAAAGAATCAACGTTATGATAAGAGAGATTTTGTTGCTAGGAAGCACGGTAGAGAAAGAGAACCATGGGTTCAGAAACCCATGCCCTTTCCTCCTAAACCATCCAAGACAAAGGATGATGAGGATTTTGAGCGCTTTGCTGAAATGATTAGACCTATTTTCTTACGTATGCGCTTAACTGATATGCTTAAAGTAAATCCTTATGCTAAGTATATGAAAGATATCATTACAAACAAATGAAAGATACCGGAAGCTGAAATTTCCACCATGCTTGCCAACTATACCTTTAAGGGTGGAATACCTAAGAAACTTGGTGATCCCGGAGTACCCACTATACCATGCTCCATTAAAAGAAATTACGTTAGAACTGCTTTATGTGATCTTGGAGCCGGTGTTAGTGTTATGCCTCTCTCTTTATATCATAGACTTGAATTGAATAAGTTGACACCTACTGAAATATCTTTGCAAATGGCTGACAAATCAATTGCTATACCTGTCGGCATCTGTGAGGACGTGCCTGTTGTTGTTGCGAATGTTACTATCTTAATAGACTTCGTTATTCTTGATATTCCCGAGGACGATAGTATGTCTATTATTCTTGGTAGACCCTTTTTGAACACTGTAGGTGCTGTTATTGATTGCAACAAAGGCAATGTCACTTTTCATGTTAATGGTAATGAGCATACGGTACACTTTCCGAGGAAACAATCTCAAGTTCATAGCATAAATTCTATTGAAAAAGTTCCAACTATTACTTTTGGAGGTTTTGAATTTCCTCTCCCTATTGTCAAGAAAAAGTATGATATTCTTATTGTTGGGGATTTTCATATCCCCGTTGAGGTAACTTAGTGTTATTCGAAATTTCTCCGATTCCGTGCTATTTGGAATGATTTTGTTAACAAGACTTGATCAACCTTGTTAGTGGGTTCCTTTTGACGATCACGAGATGGATGAAACTAGAAGGCACAACCTTCTATACCCTCTTTTTACTTTCTGTTATTTAGATTAAATAAAGCAAAAATAGTATTATCCGTCTGTTTTCTGAATTATCCGTGCAACAAAAAATAGTCCGAAAATAAAAGTGCTCCAAATGCCCTGCAAATTTAGTATGATTTTTTATGGATTATTTGAGGATTTTAGGCACTTAAATCACTGCAGGAGGGGCAAGCACCAGGCCACGAGAGTGGAGGGCGCCCCCCCTATAGGGCGCGCCCCCTGTCTCGTGGGCCCCTGGTAGCCTCCCTCCACTTATGCTAGCACCCACACACTCCTTCTTCTACCCAAAAAAATCCACATCCAGCTCAAGCACGAGTTCTAGCTCATTTTGCTGTGATTTTCGATCTCCTTGCTCAAAGCTCCATTCACAAAACTGCTTTGGGAGATTCTTGCTTGGTATGTGACTCCTCCATTGGTCCAATTAGTTTTTGTTCTAGTGATTTATTCATTGCAAATCCTTGCTGCCTTGGTGACCCTGTTCTTGAGCTTGCATGTTAAATTTATGAGGTTCCAAGTAATTCTAATGCATGATGTAGGCTCTAGGCACTTGTAGGAGTAGTTGCTACCATTCTTGTCAAGTTTTATTCACTTTTATTTTGAAGTTACTAAAATTTCAGAATTATTTCAGAAAAAGAAATATGCTTAGGAGAATGTACCAAGGTGGTTCCTCGGTAAATAAAGGGCCCGGGATTGCTATACGTGAGCAAGATGTTGAATTGCCTAGGAACGCGGATGTACGAGCTTGTGAGTGGCCATCCGATGATTTTATGGTCAAAGCAGGCTTCAAGGAGGAATTTGACGCATATGTGCGTAATGCCGAGCTGGAGGACTTCTTACAAGATAAGTGCCCGCAGTACTATCAATTGACAGATTCCTTTGTGCGGAGGTTTAAATATAACTGTACGCGTAATTCTCCTAGTGTCATATTTGATATTTATCATACATCTTATACCATGGATTTAGAGGATTTCACAACTGCTTGCAAACTCCCGTAGTGGGGTAATATTAATGATCCTCACAAATCTGAATTTAGAGATTTCCTTGCTAGTATTACTGTGGGAGAATCTAGGGACATAGCACAAGCTACCATAGGGAGCATTCACTTTCCTGCTATACATTATTTTGCTCTCTTCATCGGTAGATGTATTAATGGTAAGGATGAAGCATGTCACATGTGTGTCCCTGATCTGAGTATCCTCAAGAGTGTTGTGTTAGGTTTTAAAGGTTATAACTTGGGGGCAATAGTTGCACGTAGGTTGCAGAATAATAGTAGAAAGGGAAATTTATTCGGAGGAATTTATGCAACTCGTGTGGCTAATTATCTTGGCATAGCCCCACGAGAGGGAGATATGATAATACCTCCTATTTATTTGGATTATGAAGCTATGGTCAGTCATCAATTTCTTGGGAGGAATGATCAATTCCTCCAATATCGACTAACATATGACAGACGCAACGTCGTCCATGTTACTCTTCCTGCTCCCTACCTTTTTGATTATCAGGCAAAAGGAAGACATGTTGTTACCAGGGAGGAAGCAGCTGATCACGAGAGGAGAGTGGAGGCAGCTCGCCAACACACTACAGCTCAGGAGGCGGTTGCCACTGCATCTCAGTACGACCCCGGTTTCACTTATGGATATCAGCCAGGCGGTCCCTGGTATTAGACCAACTTAGGCCAAAAGCCTAAGCTTGGGGGAGTACGTATTTCTCACCGACTTTACATTCATGTTCACACACTAGTTGTCGGTGCTCATACTCTTTCGTTGTATTATCCATGTTAGTTTAAATTTCTTTTTCTAGTTTTATTCTTGTGTGTTTGATAAACCTTGAGAAAACCCAAAAAATAGTTAGCTTAATTTCCATGCTTGTAGTAGAAATTAAATTGAAAACCCAAAAAGATTTCTCGTTCTTCTTTTACTTGTTGGGAGATTTCCCGTGTAAATAGTTTTATTTTCTTTTCTTTCCTTTGGGGGTTCGAGAAGACCATATTGAAAATGTTTAGTGGCTCTCATATGCATGATTGTTTATTTAATTTAGAGCCCATATTATTTGTCTTCTCTCTTGAGTTGAATGCTTGCAGATTCCAGCTTAGTCCAATGCACGTACACTCTTATTATTATACACATCATTCGGTCGTGCAAGTGAAAGGCAATAATGACAATATATGATGGACTGATTGTGATGAGAAAAGCTGGTATGAACTCGACATCTCTTGTTTTTTGAAATATGATGAGTTCATTGTTCCTAATTCAGCTTATTATGAAGTAAACATATTTGCAATAACATTTAGAGATTATAGTTGCTTGTGCCATGCTTGATTAGCTTTGAGTTATAATGGTTTACCTTGCGTGCCAACATGCTATTAGAATGATTATGATGTGGTATGATGGGATGGTATCCTCCTTTGAATGAATTGAGTGACTCGACTTGGCACATGTTCACGCATGTAGTTGAGACAAAATCAACATAGCCTTCACGATATTTATGTTCATGGTGGATTATATCCTACTCATGTTTGTACTTGGTGTGAATTAGTTTTAATGCATGTTTATGACTGTTGTCGCTCTCTCAGTTGGTCGCTTCCCAGTCATTTGCTAGCCTTCACCTGTACTAAGCGGTAATACTGCTTGTGCATCCAAACTCCTTATCCCAAAAGTTGTTCCATATGAGTCCACCATACCTTCCTATATGTGGTATTTACCTGCCGTTCCAAGTAAATTTGTATGTGCCAAACTCTAAACCTTCAAATGAAATTCTGTTTTGTATGCTCAGCCGCTCATGTTTCCACTAGGGCTGCCTATATCTTCCATGCTAGGTTGGTTATTTTCAGAGGAGTGGACTCCGCTCCTCATTCACGAGAAAGGGCCGGTAACCGGGATGCCCAGTCCCATGATCCAAAAAGATCAAAACAAATCAAAATAATTAAACAAAACTCCCCCAGGGCTGTTGTTAGTTGGAGGCACTCGTTGTTTCGAGCAAGCCATGGATTGATGCTTGTTGGTGGTCGGGGGAGTATAAACTTTTACCATTCCGCGTGGGAACTGCCTATAATGCATGTAGTATGGAAGATACAGCCATCTCATAGTTGTTGCGTTGACAGCGAAAGTATGCTGCTCAAAATGTTATTCAATCTCTGTTTCAAAATCGAGCTCTGGCACCTCTACAAATCCCTGCTTCCCTCTGCGAAGGGCCTATCTATTTAATTTTATGTTGAGTCATCACCTTCTTATTAAAAAGCACCCGCTGGAGAGCACACTGTCATTTGCGTTCATTACTATTGGTTTATATTGGGTATGACTTGACTGGATCTCTTTTACCATGAATTACAATGTTTAGTCAGTCCTTGATCTTTAAAGGTGCTCTGCATTTATGTTTTGCGGTCTCGGAAAGGGCTAGCGAGATACCATTTTTTTATATCATGTTATGATTGTTTTGAGAAAGTGTTGTCATCCGAGTTTTATTATTATGGCTCGCTAGCTGATTATGTTATTGATATGAGAAATTGTGAGACCTAAGTGTATTGTGAGTATGGTTAGTTTATAATATTGTTGAAACCTGAATGATGGCTTTGCATGTTTACAACAACAAGAGCAAATAGAGTTTGTAAAAGTTTTTCTTTATCACTTTCAGTTTATCAACTGAATTGCTTGAGGACAAGCAAAGGTTTAAGCTTGGGGAGTTGATACGTCTCCAACGTATCTACTTTTCCAAACACTTTTGCCCTTGTTTTGGACTCTAACTTGCATTGAATGAAACTAACCCGGACTGATGTTGTTTTCAGCAGAACTGCCATGATGTTGTCTTATGTGTAGAAAAGAGAAGTTCTCGGAATGACCTGCAAATCCACGGAGGCACTTTTTGGAATTAATAAGAATTTCTGGGCGAAAGAAATACATGAGGGGGCCCACGACCTGTCCACGAGACAGCCCCCCTGTAGGGCGCGCCCCCCTATCTCGTGGCCCCCCTGGACCTCCACCGACCTCAACTCCAACTCCATATATTCCGTCTCACGGAGAAAAAAATCAAAGAGAAAGTTTCATCGTGTTTTACGACACGGAGCCGCCGCCAAGCCCTAATCTCTCTCGGGAGGGCTGATCTGGAGTTCGTTCGGGGCTCCGGGGGAGGGGGGATTCGTCGCCGTTGTCATCATCAACCATCCTCCATCACCAATTTCATAATGCTCACCGCCGTGCGTGAGTAATTCCATTGTAGGCTTGCTGGACGGTGATGGGTTGGATGATATTTACCATGTAATCAAGTTAGTTTTGTTAGGGTTTGATCCCTAGTATCCACTATGTTCTGAGATTGATGTTGCTATGACTTTGCTATGCTTAATGCTTGTCACTAGGGCCCGAGTGCCATGATTTCAGATCTGAACCTATTATGTTTTCATCAATATATGTGTGTTCTTGATCCTATCTTGCAAGTCTATAGTCACCTATTATGTGTTATGATCCGACAACCCCAAAGTGACAGTAATCGGGATACTTCTCGGTGATCACCGTAGTTTGAGGAGTTCATGTATTCACTATGTGTTAATGCTTTGGTCCGGTTCTCTATTAAAAGGAGGCCTTAATATCCCTTAGTTTCCACTAGGACCCCGCTGCCACGGGAGGGTAGGACAAAAGATGTCACGCAAGTTCTTTTCCATAAGCACGTATGACTATTTACGGAATACATGCCTACATTATATTGATGAACTGGAGCTAGTTCTGTGTCACCCTATGTTATAGCTATTACATGAGGAATCGCATCCGGCATAATTATCCATCACTGATCCATTGCCTACGAGCTTTTCATATATTGTGCTTCGCTTATTTACTTTTCCGTTGCTACTGTTACAATCACTACAAAACACCAAAACTATTGCTATTACTATCTTTACCTTTTATCACCGTTACCATTACTATCATACTACTTTGCTACCAAATACTTTGCTGCAGATACTAAGTTATCCAGGTGTGGTTGAATTGACAACTCAACTGCTAATACTCAAGAATATTCTTTGGCTCCCCTTGTGTCAAATCAATAAATTTGGGTTGAATACTTTACCCTCGAAAGCTGTTGTGATCCCCTACACTTGTGGGTTATCACCTACTGATAATAAGCAAATTCCAGTGGCCAAAGAACTAGTCCGCTCCAGTCCAGCAAAAATATGTCAACTCCATTCTAAGAAGCGTGTGTGTATCCTTGCATCATGAAATTTTATAGGGATAATTAGATTTATGCCCCTTGTTGTGTCCCACTCGTCTGTTTTACCCCTAATTCCCAAAAGTCACCGGTTCTGTCCAAGTCACTTTGCTCCTCTTATGCTTTAGTCTTTTGACCCTTTGACCGTCAGTTTGAAAACTTCATAACTAATTCATACTAAATCAGAAAAATGCAAATAAGATACCAAAATGTTCAGAAAAACATCACTTATATGTTAGTGTCATTTGCATTCATGAAAAAAGTGTTGGAAAGTGCCCATCCGAGTTTTAGCTCTTATGCTACCACCATGAATAATAAAATCTAAAAAAATTAAAAAAAATAAAAACAAATTTGTGGCAAAGTATGACAAATGTTTTTAGTGCGTGCCAAGTTTCATCAGGGAATAACATTCGTGGGTGCCGCAGCAAAAAAACAATTTGCACTCCAAAATAGATTTTTTTCCCACGACTTCCACGAATGTCGTTCCCTAATGAAACTTGGAAAGCACTTACAACAATTGTCGTTCTTTGCCACCATATTTTTTTTGAATTTTTTTGAATTTTTTTAGAGTTTACTATTCATGGTGATATCAAAAGAGCTAAAACTCGGATGTGCACTTTCCAACACTTTTTTCATGAATGCAAATGACACTGACATATAGGTGATATTTTTCTGAACATTTTGGTATCTTATTTGCATTTTTCTGATTTAGTATGAATTAGTTATGAAGTTTTCAAACTGACGGTCAAACGGTCAAAGGGCAAAAGCATAAGAGGAGCAAAGTGACTTGGACACAACCGGTGACTTTTGGGAATTAGGGGTAAAGCAGATGAGTGGGACACAACTAGGGGCATAAATCTAATTATCCCAATTTTATTACATGCTGATCATATTTTCTACATGTTTCTTACCCATCTCTCTTTTAGAAAATAAGCTTAACAGATAGAAGAATTTCTGCACTGGTATCGTCTGTGAGGAAATATTCTTGCAGGAATTCGCTATGCTCCAATGCAGATGTAATTGTGCTCTAAATTTAGTTGTAGCAAAATGTATGATTAAAGGCCACAATGTTTATCTTTGTAAGGAAAACTGCCTGGTAGTTTTGCATCCTAAGCTGCATGAGTGTACTATCTCATATCATGGGTTTGAATAATTTGGTTCTGTAGTGGGTTTTTAGTGTTTTTTTACTGTGTTGTCCTGTCGTATCCCTAGCTCTTACATCATACTCCCTCCGTCCAGATTACATGTCGCAGAAATGGATAAAACTGGATGTATCTAGAACTGAAATACGCCTAGACCCATCCATTTATTTCCAGATGGAGAGAATACATGTCAATATGTCATGCCTTTCTATTCTTTAGTACCTATTCCATCTCTGTTGTAGCATGTTTTATAATTGAAGCACCATTCTTCTATATAAGGTATGCAAGGGGAAGACGGCTATGTTAGAATCTGAAGGGTTACAAACCAGGTCTTTGCAAAAGATCTAAATGCCATGAGATAATAAACCAACTCCATTTTTCATAGATACTGCTCCAGCACAGAGAAACCCAACTCCCACTGATAATAAGCAGATTCCAGTGGCCAAAGAACTAGTCTGCTCTAGTCCAGCAAAAGAATGTCAACTTCATTCTAAGAAGCGTGTGCGTATCCTCGGATCATGAAATTTTATAGCATTCTGATCATATTTTCTACATGTTTCTTACCCATCTCTCTTTTAGAAAATAAGGTTAAATGATAGAAGACTTCCTCCATTGGGATTGTATTCGATGAAAATATCTTGCAGGAATTCTATGTGCACCAGTGCTGATGTAAGTACCTGTTGTATATCACTAAATTTTTACATCAGCATGTATTTTGTTAATTGGCGTGAATCCAACGTTTATCTGATCTAAAATTAGTTGTAGCAAAATGTTAAATGTGCCATGTTGATTTTTGTAAAGAAAACTGCCTGGTAGTTTTTCATACTGAGCTGCATGAGTGTACTATCTCATATCATGCACATTACTGAATTGTAGTGCTGCTCTGGTTGCCCATTCATTCATTGTGTCCGTGTTGCTTTCGTATTACCTTACCTGGCTGATTATAGTTGTGCCATATTGTGTTAATTTGGTGTAGCCTAGTTGCCTAAACATTCGTTGTGTCAATGTTGCTTTCCTATTATCTGACTTGGCCAATGATAGGAATGCTAGTGTGTTAATTTGGTGCACGCTGCTGAAGATAAGAAGACAAACTCTGAAAACAGCAAGGCAACCCTATTGTTTCTTTCCAATAAATCTAGGCCAGGTAATATGGCAATAACTCATGATTAATCAATTTGGTTTCCCTCCTAATTTATGTTATGATGCAATGGTCGAGACAGTCTCCACTATCAATAATACAAGCCTGCAAAAATCACAATCTGAATCTGTTCAGTATCCTCTGTCTCGAATGCAACGGAAAAAATGTATGTTCGTGAACCAATTAATGGTTGAAGCATTGATGGAAATGGTGGAGGAATCAGAGGTGCAGATTCGTGCGCAACAACAACTGATCAATGTTTTCAGAGATAGTGTAGCAAAGTAGCAAGAACTTGCCCACATGCTTATGGGCGTCATCCGTGCTGAGATTGCAGATTGTGACGTTGTAGATCGTTAGGTTCTGTTCATTTATTTGCACTGGCATCAATCTTTGATTGCCCAGTGGATGTAATTTCCTGTAATATATGCTGGATGTGCAATATTTTTCCCTGTATGCTATACCTTTGCTTGATCGGTTTTTGTCCTGTGCATAATTTCTCTTCGTAATGGGCTCAAATTATCTAATTTGGCCTAAAGACATGTAAGAACTTTAGTGGGCCCATTAAGTTAATGGGCCATTACTAGGCCGAAAGTTAATGGTCGGCCCTCTTACCTCTCGGGTCATCAACAGGCCGACATCGAAGCAGGCAACAGGTGGGCCCATTTGATTTCATGGGCCGTTAACAGGCTACTAAGTTCGGGCTACATATGGCCCAACTATAATGTGGGCCTTTAGCAGGCCGAAAGAGGCAGCGGGCTTGTATTGGACCATGAAGAGCACGGGCCACTAAGAGGTCAAAAGTCAGGTCGTATTGTAAATGGCCGAACCGTGTTGTGGGCCTTTAGCAGGCCAAAAGAGAAACCGGGCTGGCATTGGACCAGGAAGGGCATGGGCCATTAAAAGGCCAAAATTCAGGTCCGACTACAAATGGCCAAACTCATTTATGGGCCGTTAACAGGCTGAAAGGCACACACGGCCGGGAATTGGCCCAACACTTAAATGGGTCGCTAAAAGGCCAAAACTCAGGTCCAACTACAAATGGCCCAACTGATTTATGGGACGTCAATAGGCTGAAAGACACAGCGGGCCGGAAATTGTCCCAACACTTAAATGGGTCGCTAAAAGGCCAAAACTCAGGTGCGACTACAAATGGCCAACTAATTTATGGTCTGTCAACATGGTGAAAGACACAGCGGGCCGGAAATTAGCCCAACACTTAAATGGGTCGCTAAAAGGCCGAAAGATGTACATCCTGAAAATTGGCCCATCCCTTGAATGGGCCGTTAACAGGCCGAAATCTCATCGGGCCAATATTGAGCCTAAATATATAGCGGGCTGTTAACGGGCTCGAACTAATGATGGGCTGCAATGGTGTCAAATATTTAATGGGTCATTGATGGGCCAAATTGGCACATCTTGTATGGGCCATGGGCTTAAATGGACCCTACACAAGTAGGCCTTATATGGGCCGGTCTGCTAACTTTTACTGGGTCGGCCTTTTTCATCGGAATGGGCCGCTGTTGGGCCGTGCCACATGTCGACCTATCATAGGCACCTCCTGTCCAATGAGTGGATGACATCTGTCCCAACGGTGAGGCGACACGTGTTTCCTCTGGCCAATGATGATTTTACACGTGGAAATCCCCATTGGTTCGGGCTGTTAATCGGTTATCGGATCAAAAAACCAGACCTGATAGCTTAACGGCGTTCCGTTACGGTGCATGCCATGTGTTGATCACCCTTGACGAAAGCACTTCTGTGACGCGTGATTTATCGTCATGGAAGTGGACACTTCCGTGATGATAATTTTGGTAATGTCATGGAACACTTCTACGACAGCACAGGTATGACTATCTTAATTCTGTCATAAAATCATCATGGATGTACATGCATGAAAAAAAACGTGACCTACTGTGACAAACACGTATCATCATGGATGTGTATTTTTTTGTAGTGTAACCATCACATAAAGCATTATTTTCATGATGCACAAGCATAGAAATTTTACTACCCTCCACATAAGCAAATTTATTCTCATGAATAGTAGTGGGAGCAAACTCAACAAAATAACTATCATTCGATACTTTATTCACATAATCAATTTGAGCATTAAAATCATGATGACAAGTTCCATGGATATCATTACTCTTTATAGCATAAATGTCATCACAATAATCATCATAGATAGGAGGCATGCTATCATCGTAATATATTTTCTCATCAAAACTTGAGGGACTAAAAATATCATCTTCATCAAACATAGCATCCCCAAGCTTGTAGCTTTGCATATCATTAGCATCATGGATATTCAAGGAATTCACAATAACAACATTGCAATCATGCTCATCATTCGAAGATTTAGTGCCAAATAATTTAATGTGTTGTTCTTCTAACACTTTGGCACAATTATCGGAATCCTTATTTTCACAAAAGACATTAAAAAGATGAAGCATATGAGGCACCCTCAATTCCATTTTTAGTTTTCTTTTATATACTAAACTAGTGATAAAACAAGAAACAAAAAGATTCAATTGCAAGATCTAAAGATATACCTTCAAGCACTAACCTCCCCGGCAACGGCGCCAGAAAAGGGCTTAGTTGAGGGGGTGATAGTGCCGCTTACCTACCTACACAACCTACTTCTTATAGACGTTGTTGGGCCTCCAAGTGCAGAGGTTTGTAGGACAGTAGCAAATTTCCCTCAAGTGTATGACCTAAGGTTTATCAATCCGTGGGAGGTGTAGGATGAAGATGGTCTCTCTCAAACAACCCTGCAACCAAATAACAAAGAGTCTCTTGTGTCCCCAATACACCCAATACAATGGTAAATTGTATAGGTGCACTAGTTCGGCGAAGAGAAGGTGATACAAGTGCAATATGGATGGTAGATATAGGTTTTTTTAATCTGAAAATATAAAAACAGCAAGGTAACTAATGATAAAAGTGAGCACAGACGGTATTGCAATGCTTAGAAACAAGGCCTAAAGTTCATACTTTCACTAGTGCAAGTTCTCTCAACAATAATAACATAATTGGATCATATAACAATCCCTCAACATGAACAAAGAGTCACTCCAAAGTCACTAGTAGCGGAGAACAAACGAAGAGATTATTATAGGGTACGAAACCACCTCAAAGTTATTCTTTCCGATCAATCCATTGGGCTATTCCTAAACAACCCTAGAGTTCGTAGTAAAATAACACCTTAAGACACAAATCAACCAAAACCCTAATGTCACCTAGATACTCCAATGTCACCTCAAGTATCCGCGGGTATGATTATACAATATGCATCACACAATCTCAGAATCATTTATTCAACCAACACAAAGAACTTCAAAGAGTGCCCCAAAGTTTCTACCGGAGAGTCAAGATGAAAACATGTGCCAACCCCTATGCATAAGTTCACAAGGTCACTGAACCCGCAAGTTGATCACCAAAACATACGTCTAGTAGATCACGTGATATCCCATTGTCACCATAGATAAGCACATGCAAGACATACGTCAAGTGTTCTCAAATCCTTAAAGACTCAATCCGATAAGATAACTTCAAAGGGAAAACTCAATCCATTACAAGAGAGTAGAGGGGGAGAGACATCATAAGGTCCAACTATAATAGCAAAGCTCGCGATACATCAAGATCATGCCATATCAAGAACACGAGAGAGAGAGAGAGATCAAACACATAGCTACAGGTACATACCCTCATCGCCGAGGGTGAACTACTCCCACCTCATCACGGAGGGAGCCGGGATGATGAAGATGGCCACCGGTGATGGATCCCCCCTCCTGCAGGGTGCCGGAACGGGCTCTCGGGAGGTTTTTAGTGGCTATAGAGGCTTGCAGTGGCGGAACTCCCGATCTAGGTTTCTTTTCGAGGGGTTTTGTATTTATAGGAATTTTTGGCATCAGTCTCATGTCAGGGGGTCTCCGAGTGGTATTCCTTTTCTATAAAACTCAAAAATAAGGAAAAAGCAGAAACTGGCACTGGGCTCTAGGTCAATAGGTTAGTCCAAAAAATCATATAAAATAGCGTATAAATGCATATAAAACATCCAAGATGGATAATATAATAGCATGGAACAATCAAAAATTATAGATATGTTGGAGACGTATCAGAAGGCTAGAGATCAAGATTCATATGGTTGGATTGGAATATCTTGGTCTCAACACATGAGTAGGTGGTTCTCTCTCAGAAAATGAGTAGTGGAAGTGTAGGTTTATTCTGATGGCTCTCTCGACGAATGAAGAGTGGGTGGAGGGGTATATATAGCCTCCACACAAAATCTAACCGTGACACACAGATTCCCAAACTCGGTTGGACTGAATCAGCAAACTCGGTCAGACCGATCCCGGTAAAAATGTGAATGTTAGGATTTTCGGTGGGATCAATATAGTCATCTCGGTGGGACCGATATGCTAGGGTTTGGGCATAACGTAATCTTGGTGTGACCGATCGCATAAACTCGGTGGGACCGATTTTAGCAATAGGTACACAGAGGGTTGGTCAGGCAAACTCGGTGGGATCGATTCGCTCACTTCGGTGGGACTGAAGTTTTAAGAAAAGGAAATGGGGAGTTTGCAATGCAGACTCGGTGGGACTGATTTGCTCATTTCAGTGAGATCGAAATGTTACAAAAAGAAAACAGAGAGTTTGCAATCCCATCTTGGTGAGACCGAGATCTCTATCGGTGAGACCGAAGTAACCAGGGTTTGTGGCAGTGGCTATGTCAAATGAAACTTGGTGGCGTCGGATAGATCAAATCGGTGGGGCCGAATTTGACTTTTAGGTTTAGGAAATATGTGGAAATGAGAAAGTGGTTGAGGGTTTTGGAGCATATCACTAAGCATTTTGAGCAAGTAAGCCATTAAGCAACACCTCATCCCCTTTTAATAGTATTGGCTTTCCTATGGACTCAATGTGATCTTGGATCACTAAAATAAAATTGTAGAGTCTTGATCTTGTTGCCAATATATATCCTTTGCATTTTGAGGGGTCCACATCTCTAGTCCATGCCATGCCAATCATTGAACTTTATGAAATGATTATCTTTAAAGACCATTAGTTCAATGAACTATATGGTGTTAGGATTTACCAAAACCACCCAGGGATTAGTTGCACTTTCAATCTCCCCCTTTTTGGTAATTGATGACAACATATAGATCAAAGCTTCGACAAATGATAATAAGAATGAAGTACATTGTCGCTTTGATAAGTATGTGATAAGCAAAAGCTCCCCCTAAATTTGTGCATTGTTTAAAATTTGCTTTGGACTGCAAATGCACAATCTGTTAGGATCATGGGTTACTCTTCCATGTCACATACATCTTGGTGGAGCACTCAAATGATAATAAATAAGAACAAGCACTCATCACCAAGGTAAAGTGAATGATCATATAAGAGATAGATAATGTCATCATTCAAACATAAGCATAAAGACTGATATGATCAAGCACATGAGCATACAAAGTATCTCACACACAGAGACATAATGTATCTCAATCAGGGAAGCGAAGCAAATAAGTAGCAAAAGGAGACAACACTCTCTCTCTCCGAAGACTATGATCTATACACTTTCTCCCCCTTGGCAACAAGTTACCAAAAAGCTCGAAACTGCATAGTGCTATGTGTCTCTCTAGGCTTGACCTTCGAGAGGTGGTGTTGAGATAACTCCAAGGACAAATGCTTCTGTAGATGATGTTGGAGCTAGAGGGGTTGCCACTGGAGGGGTTGCCACTGGAGGGGCAACATGAGTTTTGGTTGCAGGTGCTGAAGTTGTAGCTCTAGTGTCTGTCACTGGCACTGCTGCAGACCTCTGTGCCCTAGGCACCCTGTGGAACACCTGTGTGGTAGCTTTGCCCTCTTCTTGTGAGCTTCTTCCCGGAGTTCTTCAACAACTGTCTGAATCTCAGTCACCTTCAAGTCTAGGTCATAGAATTTTGTCTTTATTATCCTCTCCAAGCTCTCCTGGTTCTGAGTCAGGGTAGCTAGTCCTTTCTCAACCCTCACGATTGATTGAATCAGAAACCCAAGCTGGTCTTGTTTTGACTTGAGAAAGACTTCTGAAGCCTCTGCTACACTTGGCATCTTTGCTGCTTTTGCTGCCCTGGCCTTCTCCTTCTTCTCATGAGCTGCAACTAAGGATGGATCATTAGCATCCATGACAATTGTCTTGTCCTCAAATTCAGGCAGCAAAGGAAGATGTTCTTCGTCCAAAAGATACACTCCTTGCTTCATCTTGGAATTGACTAGATCTTGGATCTGTGGAGCATATCCACAAGATCTCTTCTGGTCAGCTGTTGTCCTTTTGATTGTCTCTACAATCAGGCTCATGACCTTGAATTTCTGTGGCACAACATCAAACAACTGCAGCAAGTTGATGGAATGGCCTCTGATCATCCTGTGATCTTCATATTTGGGCAACAAAGTGTGCCTCAAGATAGTGTTTATGGTGGCCAAACCAGATAGCAGATAGTAGACTGATCCAAACTTGTGTGTTTACAAGGCCTCATCTGGAATTTCCTTATACATATTGGCCATGGTGTTGTGATCCTTCTTCTTCTCATCATACACATCCATTTGATGTTCTTCTTCGTCAGGGGAATTTATGAGTCTAGCCCACTCATCAATAGTTGATTGGTGCCTCTGCCCTTCTGTCATCCACACAATTCTTCCATTTGGATAGAAATGAGCTGTTGATTAGAATTGCATAATGAGCTTGTCATTCCATTTGGTGAGGTTCTGACCAACAAATTCATCAACACCATTTGCTTTGAAGCTTTCATGCACACCTAGGAATTGATCAGCATTAGCATCAATGAATTTCCAGTCCACCCATCTCATATCACTGACAATGGGCTTCTTGTCCAGCAACACTGTCTCATAGAAATCCTATTGCTCATTGGTGTGGAACCTGTAGTCCACTGCTGTCCTCCCCCTCACAGCATATGGATCAGCTTGTCTCCATTTCCCGAGACCAACATCCTTCCTTTCCTTCATATTTTCAGCCACTGGGTGACTGTCATTGTGGTCTAGAATCTTGGGTTTGAGCTTCCTAAGCACTTGGGCTTCAGCTTCTTCTGCAGCTTCAGGCACTGGGGCCTTGTTCTTCTCTGTTGCAGGTATGTTTCTGGTGCTTCTCTTAGGAGCTGGAGCTGGAGCTTTGGGGTTGTCTTGGGCTTAGAAGGAGCTGCCCCAGACTTGATGGCATCCCCCATCAGTTTTTGTGCCTTTGCAGGAGGTGCTTGAGCAGCAACCTCTTCTTCCTCTTTCTCTTCACTTTCAGAATCCTTCCTCATAGATGGATTTCCAATCACTCTAGCAGTAGTTTTTCTGATCCTCTTCTTCCCTTCTTCACTTGCTCTTGGCTCAAGTGAGAAGACCATAGTTTCCTGAGTGGAAGTTCTGGCCTTTGACATGGGAACTCTCCTGGCATGTGCCTTCTTGTACATACCAGGTTTTGTTGCAACAGCAGTTCCATATTCCTTTTTCAGCACTTTCTTCTTGGAGCTTACTTCATCCTCCGCAGCCACATAGTCCTCATCCTTTGAATCTGAGGTTCTCTTCTTCCTTGTCCTTGTAGCTGCCTTTGGCAAATTGCTTGGAGTGCTATTGCTGCCATCATCAGAGCTGCTAGAGGGACTAGTGCCCTCACTCATGTGCACTTGCTCTTATGATTTGTTCTGGCTATCACTCTGGTCAGACATTCTGGCAAAGCAAATTGATAGTAGACCCTGTGAATAGATATACATGAGGTAGAGTAGATGAGCATCACAAAGTGCAGAGTTTTTGCAAAATTAATGAGTCAAAAACTTAGTTTTAGTTTTCTATAGGAAGCATTTCGGAGCTACCGATTTGTAAAACTCGGGGACACCGAAGCAACTTTGGAGTCTAAACATGTGGAATCGGTCAGACCGAGGCACAGTTTTGGTGACTCTGAGTTTTCTAGGGTTTCACAAAGTCCTGGTATTGGTCACACCGATTTGAAACTTCTGGTCAGACCGAAAATCACTTGTGCTTTGTCCTAAGCCAAATCGGTGGAACCGATTCCTACAACTCGATCGGTCTGAGATGAGTCCTGCGGAAACCTAACCCTAAATTTTCAATTCAAATCTAGTCTAATGGAGATTCTCTATGGATGGATCAATCTCATACATGGAAAAGAACATGGAAATGACCTTGTGCTCAGAATCGGAAGTAAAAAGAGTGCACAAGGGGTCGAACTCATACCCTAGTTCGGCGATGAGTTCGCTACGGCGGCAACAACGGCGAAGAATTCCGTTGAGGCGGCAGAGACCAGCGGCGGGAGGCAGAGCAGGACACGCGCGGGCGACAGGGTTTTGAAGTGATTTCCAAAATCTAGCCCGTCAGTATTTATATCCTAACCCTGTCGCTGTGACCAAGTGGAACAACTTGGTGGCACCAAGATGCAGAATCACAAGCGATTACTGCAACTCGGTGAGACCAAAGTGTTCTAATCGGTTGCACCAAGATTGAAAACTTAGATCAACTCTGTGAACTCGGTTTGACCAAAATGGATAAATCGGTCAGACCGAAGTGCATAGAGAGGTTTTGGAAGTTTAAGTATATGACAAAGTGGAACTCCGAGTGCTCCTCGCACAGAGGGTTTGAATTTGACTTGGATTAAACTTTGTGATGTGGCATGAATAGAATTTGAGAAGAGAAAAGCATAGATAGCTAGAGGGAGTTCTTAGGCATTCTTGTCCATCCATTTAGCAAAAAGAGGAAACTCCAAGCAATCAAAGCAACAAATGGATGTTCTCAAATGAGAAAAGTATGCAACCAACATGCTCACACAATAAAATGGCAAATGAAATATGTGGCAAAGTATGCACAATCACTCTAGCATCTATCAAGCAATTGGCGATCATTAGGTCATCTATATATGAGTATATTGACTTAGGAGTCAAATGAGAACATTTGAGCATATGCCATACTCATCATTTAAGCACAAGCGGGGTTACCACTTTTACATAAAGCATTGTTGTATTCACACCATTAGAGTTGCTTTAGCTCAATTCTTAGAGTAAAGCTCCCCCTAGATGTGATATTCCCCCTAAGAGGGATCAACTAACCTTGGGTTTGTCGATGATGACTTCGTGTAGATATCGAAGATGTGGATGCTCATTGTTGATGTAGATCATTTGAAGCAATCCATTGGAGTGAATTGCACTTTCAATACCTACATGGGTTAGTCCCACAAGGAATAAACAAGGATATCCATAGACATAGAGTGAAGCACACACATGTTGATGTCCATGAAAGCATTAGGTTACCTTGTCCCTTGACTTACCAACAAGAGGGTTTGTGACTCCTTGAACTAGTGCAATATGTGGAAGTTTTTTGCACTTGTCCTTGCCAAAGTAAATATGAGTGAAGTATGTTGGCGGAGTCACCCCCAAGAACTCTCAAGTTCTTATTTTTCGGGATCCACATCATCCTGATGGGAATCCTTGTAGTTGTAGATGTACTTGATGAATTAGAACATGATGTAGTCTTGGGAACCCACTTGACCAAGGCCTTCAGAGCATCTTCAAATGCATCAATCTCTTCTTGAAGCTTGTCCTTGCCTTTTAGCTTGTGGTCTTATGGTGGAAGATCATCTTGAGCTTGTGTCCCCTTGAAGGAAGTAGGGTAATACTTCTCTTGTTGAGGAACAAACTTCGTCTTGGGGTATTGATCTTCTTCCCACTCAACTCCATTGGCATTGAACTTTCATTCAAAACAAACACCTTCACTCTCCCGGTGCCTTCCTTGCTTGTGTACAATTTCCTCAAATTGCTTACTCCCGGCAAGGCTTTTGTAAACACCTTTCTCTATAATTCCCTTCAATAAGCTATTTTCTTGCTCAAGTGTAACTTGGCTAAGAGAATCATTAGTGGAATCAGGAGAACTACTAGAAGCAACAATATTGGATTTAGCATGATTATTGTTACTACTAGAAGAATAATCTTTCTCGTTCTTGTTGCTAGATTTACTTGTGGCATGTAAGTAGACAAGAGTAAAAGCTTGGCAATGTAAGAAGAACTTTTCTTCCGAAGATCATCATTGATGGCCTTTAAGAACTCATGCTCTTGCTCAAGATTGAGCTTTTTGAAGTGTAACTTCTCATGAGTTTTTAAAAGTTCTCGATGATCTTCTAAAGTAGTTTCATGAGCTAACATAAGAGTGTTTAGTTATTTAGTTAGATGCTCAATTTTCTCCTTATCATTGTCATTCGTTTAATCTTGATTGGCATGATTAATTGACGTTTCATCATAGTATTCATCACTAGAGTTGTAAACAAGTAAATCATCATCACCTAGCAAGTCATCTTCATCACTATTGAAATCAACATACTCGGGGTGTGTTACCTTGGGGCCTTTAGCCATGAAGCATCTCCCAATTCCTTCATTTGGTGAGTCAAATATGTCATGGGAGTTGGTTGACACAAGTGCTAGACCGGCAACACCTTCATCTTGAGTATATTCGGGTCGGAGTGGTGGTCAGAGTCGGAGCCGGATACCCATTCACCAACATGAGCTTGATGTCTTCGTTTTGTGTAGCTCCTTGATGACTTGTCCTTCCTTTCCGAATCCTTGCTTCTTCAAGAGGTTCTTCGTTCATAGCGATCATCTCTACTCCTTCTCTCTCTTGGAGCCGATTCTTCCCTTTTGCTTCTTATTTTAGGTGAGTCTTCTCTTCTTTTGTAGGGAGCCATACACTCATTGGAGTAGTGTCCGGGTCTTCCACAATTGTAGCAGTTTCGGTCACGACTAGAAGATCTTTTGTCATTGTAGGACCTTGACTTGGAACTTCTTTCCTTGCTTCTACTCTTGTAGAATTTGTTGAAGTTCTTCACCATTAAGCTGAATTCTTCATTGAAGGCTTTTTTCTCATTTGATGATGTAGGAGCATCAATTGAGGCTTTGTAAGCACCGCTAGACTTGTTGTGAAGCTCTTCTTTGTCCTTAATTGACATCTCATGAGCAACAATTCTTCCAATGACTTCGATTGGCTTGAGATCTTTTTAATTTGGCATCATTCGGATCAATGTGCACACGGTATCCTATTTTCCATCCAAAGCTCTCAAGATCTTCTTAATGAGGAGTTTGTCGGTCATCTCTTCACTTCCTAAGCCGGCAATCTCATGTGTGATGAGAGCAAGCCTAGAGTACATTTCAGCGACACCTTCACCATCCTTCATTTTGAACTTGTCAAGTTGACTTTGAAGCACATCCAACTTGGATCCCTTAACAGAGTCGGTACCTTCTTGCATATCAATTGAAGTATCCAAAATTTCCTTTGCATTCTCAAGGCGGCTGATTTTGGTGAATTCTTTGGGGCACAATCCATTGAAGAGGATATTGCAAGCTTGAGCATTGTATTGCAACATCTTCAATTCTTCCGCAGTAGCTTCAAGGTTTGGTTCTCTCCCATCAAGAATTCATCTTGCAAGCCAATACACACAATAGCCCAAAAGACGGGGTTATGTCCAAGAATATGCATTTTCATCTTATGTTTCCAACTAGCAAAATTAGTACCATCAAAGTAAGGACCTCTACGGTGGTAATTTCCCTCGCTAGATGCCATACTCTCCTAGGTTGTGAAACCAAGTCTATGATCACCAAAGCTATGGAAATCAAGGCAAATGGAGACCAAAGCTCTGATACCACTTGTAGGATCAAAAGTATGTCTAGAGGGGGGTGATTAGACTACTTGACCAAATAAAAACTCAACATTTTCCCAATTTTAGTTCTTGGCAGATTTCAGCAACTTAGCACAAGTCAAGCAATCACAATAGAATTCAAGGAAGCATGCAAAGAGTATATGAGCAGCGGAAAGTAATGCATGCAACTTGCAAGAAAGTAAATGGGGTAAGTTTGGAGGGAGCAAACGCAATGTTGACACGGAGATTTTTTGTGTGGTTCCGATAGGTGGTGCTATCGTACATCTACGTTGATGGAGACTTCAACCCACGGAGGGTAATGGTTGCGTGAGTCCATGGAGGGCTCCACCCATGAAGGGTCCACGAAGAAGCAACCTTGTCTATCCCATCATGGCCATCGCCCACGAAGGACTTGCCTCACTAGGGTAGATCTTCATGAAGTAGGCGATCTCCTTGCCCTTACAAACTCCTTGGTTCAACTCCACAATCTTTGACGGAGGCTCCCAAGTGACACCTAACCAATCTGGGAGACACCACTCTCCAAAAGGTAATAGATGGTGTGTTGTTGATGAACTCCTCGCTCTTGTGCTTCAAATGATAGTCTCCCCAACACTCAACTCTCTCTCACATATTTGTCTATGGTGGAAAGATGATTTTAGTGGAAAGCAACTTGGGGAAGGCCAGAGATCAAGATTCATATGGTAGGATTGGAATATCTTGGTCTCAACACATGAGTAGGTGGTTCTCTCTCAGAAAATGAGTAGTGGAAGTGTAGGTTTATTCTGATGGCTCTCTCCACGAATGAAGAGTGGGTGGAGGGGTATATATAGCCTCCACACAAAATCTAACCGTGACACACACATTCCCAAACTCGGTGGGACCGAATCAACAAACTTGGTTAGACCGATCCAGGTAAAAAAGTGAACATTAGGATTTCGGTGGGACCGATATAGTCATCTCGGTGGGACCAATATACTAGGGTTAGGGCATAACGTAATCTCGGTGTGACCGATCGCATAAACTCGGTGGGACCGATTTCAGCAATAGGTACACAGAGGGTTGGTCAGGCAAACTCAGTGGGACCGATTCACTCACATTGGTGGGACCGAATTGTTACAAAAAGGAAACAGGGAGTTTGCAATGCAGACTCGGTGGGATCGATTTCCTCATTTCGGTGAGACCAAAATGTTACAAAAAGGAAACCGAGAGTTTGCAATCCCATCTCGGTGAGACCGAGATCCCTATCGGTGAGACCGAAGTAACTTGGGTTTGTCGCAGTGGCTATGTCAAATGAAACTCGGTGGCGCCGGATAGATCAAATCGGTGGGGCCGAATTTGACTTTTAGGTTTAGGACATATGTGGAAATGAGAAAGTGGTTGAGGTTTTTGGAGCATATCACTAAGCATTTTCAGCAAGTAAGCCATTAAGCAACACCTCATCCCATTTTAATAGTATTGGCTTTCCTATGGACTCAATGTGATCTTGGATCACTAAAATAAAATTGTAGAGTCTTGAGCTTGTTGCCAATATATATCCTTTGCATTTTGTGGGGTCCACATCTCTAGTCCATGCCATGCCAATCATTGAACTTTCTGAAATGATTATCTTGAAAGATCATTAGTTCAATGAACTATATGTTGTTAGGAATTACCAAAACCACCCAGGGATTAGTTGCACTTTCATCACCGTCGGCGATGGAGGAAGCCGATGCGCACCGTCCTCTCGGAGCCGGTGCTGGCGCGGACAAAGGTCCTCCGCACCCTTGTTCGCTGTCGTCGTGTGGGCAGATTTCGCCCGCCCACCTACCTGAGGTATAACTTCTTGTACTGGTCCAGCTCCCCAAGTCGCTGCATGCGGGTTTTCTTCTATGCGACTACTCCCCAGCTCCCCATGTATAGTAGCTCGGGTTTGTCGGCTGGTCCAACATCACCTACTATTATAGAGGAAATGCCACTCGAAAAGTTGTCCTAATTTATGCCTCGGTCGAGGTATACATGTTGTTTCGACAAAAAGTACATGGTGGTTGTGCGGTCATTTGTCCATATGCTCCTCTTGCTGCTGCTAATAATACTATCACTGATTAAATGAAGAAATGCTTTTTTTCTCGGGTATCCCGGTTTAGCCCCCATCAAGATAATCATGATGCTTCTGTTTGTTGGTGTACTTTTCATTAATTCTTATTGATAATTGAGATGCCGTTGTTAATCTTGTACCACTGCCAAAACAAAGTAACAACACTATATCCCTTTTTTATATTTTTGCAAATAGCGATGCGTATCTCCATACCTGGGCATGTCTTCCTCAATTTTAGTGGAACTGCACAAAATTGGATGGCCATTGTTGTTCCGCCTCACTATCCTCTGCCACGTGATTCTTCCTTCCCCGAGCTTGATTAATGAGAAGAAACAGACAAAGTGAGGATTTGTCGAACTTCATAGGTGCCTCACCCAAACTTGATGCCAAATGGATGATGCATCACCACAATGACCTATCGATGCTCATGGTTGCGCCTCATGGTTGCGTCGACTGGTGAAGCTGGTCGATTTTCCACGAAAACAAGTTGTCTTCCATCAGTGCCCTTTGCTTGTTACCCACAAAGATGATATCCTTCATCAGTTCACCTTGGTTGCGTTGGAGACATAGTCGTCTTTCACGTTGGTGCAATTTTATCACACAATTGGCTATGAACCAAATGTTTCCTCAAAGAAGGATCGACGTTCATACTAAGAGCATAAGTTTTGTATTGATTTCTAAGCCTTCTCACAACATTGTCTTCGGCTCCCCTGTAATTTTATTTGTCCATCTATTAACTTTGATTAAAAAAATGGTGTGGACTAAAAACCCGGATGGACGTAGTAGACCTCCATTTTTATTTACTCCGCATATTAGATTTGACTGAAGTCAAACTTTGTAAAGTTTGACCGAGTTCAGGCCGAACACAATAAACCATAATTATTGAGAGAGGGCAAATTGTACATACTCTCAAACCTTTCCGATAATTGAAATTAAAATTCTTTATTTGTACACACTCTCACACGTTTCCGATAATTTGGCGCATGTGTGGTTGTTCACTTAAGGGAGTACCATACGTGAAGGATAGGAAGTGCGACCAAGACGCGTGGATTGTTAGTTCATCGGAAGTAGTAGTTTTCTTCACTGGTACGTTAAATAAAGAGTTTCGTTTCGTACTTACACAATTTAAAATGATTGTTATAGAGAATAAGAAAACCACTCCACTATATATTAGTAGTATACACGAGTACTATATGGACGCAGCTTCATTGACTTAGTGCACCTGCCTTTGGGTTTATGACAGGTGGGCCCAAAATGTGACTGGCCCACCTGTCATACAGCCAAAAACAGGTGTAATTAAGGCATCGGAGCTCTGTTCGTACTACAGTATATATGCAGTAATATATAAGCTGGAGCCTCAGCGCTTGTTCTCTAGGGTTTGCACTCTCCACACTCTCGCCGCACTACATATATATATACACGCTGGAGCCTCAGCGTTCCTTTGCTAGGGTTTGCTATATTCAGGTTTTCTCACCCTCTTCACCAGATCTAAACAAGACTGCGTTGGCCTCTTATCCTCTCTCCGCCCTCACAGCTGGTGAAGGAGGCGTCCAGATCTTGTTGCACCGGGAAGGGGAGGAGGTGCAGCGTTCACTCTATCGCCTTCGGCGAGGGAGGCAATCCACTGTCGGTTGCGCTGTTCTCTTTCACCCAGCGCCTGTGCCGGAGGGCCACCGACCCCTTCTTCCTCGCTGTCGTATGTAGTGTGGGCAGATCTGGCCTCCCGCCGCATGCCTTGCCACATCCCGACGACCCTAAGGTATAATTTTCTTTGAAACCGTCATTGCTCTAGCTGCATGCGGATCTTTTTAGATTCTGTAGTCGAATCTAGGTCTTGGTTCAAAAAGGAAAGAACGGTGCGGTGGGGTGGAGCATGAATCTGGGGCGTGGTTCAATGAGGAAAGGAGGGAGGGAAAGTAGTATAGACTAGCTATCCAGCCGCTTTGTTGGTTGAAAAGGGAAAAAGGGGGTAACCCAGCACACACATCTGTAAGGAACTGGTCTCTTTGTTGAAAAGGGAAAGGAACTGGGGGGTCAGGTAGTTTGTGCAGGACTAGATTTGCTGCCCTCACATAGGAAAAAGGTTCAAAGAAAACAAATATGGGACCAATGCAGATATGCTGCTTGGCTACATACTCTGCATCACCCATTTATACGTGTGGACGCACATGGTGCTGGCATGTCCCATGTCCCATATAACTATTTTGCTGTGGTTAATCTAAGAATGCCGCTGGAAATTGAAGCAATGCCAGTGTTAAAAGTAAATTACATTTCTTAATGAATGTTGTTTTAGGAGAATGTCTCTGTTAATATGAATCAATGCAACCATTTTAGAAATGCTACTATCCTACTTTGTTTTCCATCAAAATAAGTTAGATGCTTCTTTTTGTTGCTGTTTGTTTCATCCTCCTTTATCGACCAGTAGTTGTTTCCTTTTTTGCCTCTGTTAAAACAAGGATATCTATTCAACTTGTTGCTATTGCGACATTTTGCTTCGCTAGGCTTAACACTTTTGTTTTAAGAGTGTTTTGTGCAGTTCAACTTGAATGGCACACCGGCGACTTTGCTTAATTTTGGTGGAACTGCACAAAAGGAGATCCGATTTCCATATATGTGTTGAGATTTCTTTCAAGTCTTCCTCGCAAGTTGTTTCAAATCTTGGTCAAGAAAGGTCAGTACCAACTTTCATCCACATGATGGTTCAGTGTGCTTTGAGATGTTGTGCTAACTGTATTGGTATTGTTTTGGATAAATGTTGAATTGAAGCTATTGAACTACTGCCTTTTACCACTTAAGTGAGCAAAAATTGTTCCAACCCAGACATGATGCTTGTTTCTTTGTTACAACAAAACTCTGCATCACCCCCTTTATAAGTAGATGGAAGCACATGGTGTTGTTGCTCCCACTCTCCCCTGGAACTGTTTATTCTTTTTGTTAATCTAATGCCGCTGGTAAAATAGGGATATCTGTTCAACTTTTTTTCGCGGGGGTAAAGGGAGTTTTATTGAAAATTCATAGAGTTGCAGACAAGAGGCCACAAATCCTTGATACAAGGTGGAACCGAGCCAAGCCACACAGTCGTAGCTCGCTCAGATTGCCTATAAATGGCCAACCGATCGGCAACTCTATTTTGAAACCGATTAATTTTCTGAGGCACAAACTATTCTACTTGTTGCTACAACAAACTTAAATGTCACACCGGAGACTTTGCTTGATTTTAGTGCAACTTCAGAAAATGAGATTGGATTTCCTATTCGTGTTGGCACATTCGTACGTGATCTTGTGTGCGTCATGATAGGTTGGTACTAGCCTTCATCCACATGATTGTGCAGTGTGTTTTGAGATGTTGTGCTACTTGTATAGGTACTATTTTAAATAAATGTTGAATTGATGATATTGTATTGCTCTCTTTTCCCATTAAGTAGTGAAAAAAATGGTACCAACCCAGACATGATGCTTGTTGCTTTGTTACAACAAACTCTGCATCACCCCCTTTATAAGTAGAGGGAAGCACATGGTGTTGTTGCACCCACTCTCCCCTGGAATTGTTTATGACTTTTGTTAATCTAATGCCGCTGGTAAAATTAAGCAATGCCACTCTTAGAATTAACTACTGAATCTTAGTTCAAAACTACAACACTTGTTAGGGATTGGCGGAATTACAATTTTTGTGGTTGCATGTTTCATCCTCCTTTATTTACCAGCAATTGATTCCTTTTTTGCCTCTGTTAAAATAGGGATATCTATTCAACTTGTTGCTATTGCGACATTTTGCATCGCTGCGCGAAACACTTATGTTTTAAGAGTGTTTTGTGCAGTTCAACTTGAATGGCACATTGGCGACTTTACTTAATTTTGGTGGAACTGCACAAAAGGAGATCGGATTTTCATTTATGTGTTGTTATTTCGTTCAAATCCTCCTCTCGGGCTGTTTCAAATCTTGGTCAAGAAAGGTCAGTATCGATTTTCATCCACATGATGCTGCAGTGTGCTTTTAGATGTTGCGCTACTTGTATTGGTACTGTTTTGGATAAATGTTGAGTTGAAGCTATTGAACTGTTATCTTTTACCATTAAGTGAGAAAAAATTGTTCCAACCCAGACATGATGCTTGTTTCTTTGTTACAACTAAACTCTGCATCACCCCCTTTATAAGTAGATGGAAGCACATGTTATTGTTGCGCCCACTCTCCCCTCAAAATGTTTATGCTTTTTGTTAATCTAATGTCGTTGGTAAAATTCAGCAATGCCACTCTCAGAATTAATTAACTACTGAATCTTAGTTCAAAACTGCAACACTTGTTAGGGATTGGCAGGATTACCATTTTTGTGGCCACATGTTTCATCCTCCTTTATTGGCTAGTAATTGATTCCTTTTTTGCCTCTGTTAAAATGAATCAGTCACATTATTCCAGGAATCGTACTATCCTGCTTTGTAGTTCTTTCTACATGTTTAACCAAGGTATTGTTAAGATAGTGTCTTTGTTAAAATGAATCAATCGCATTGTTTTAGGAATGGTACTTTTCTGCTTTGTCGTTCTTTATACATGCTGAAACAAGGCATTGTTAAGATAATGTCTCGGTTAATATGAATGAATCACACTGATGGATAATTGCTACTCTCATGCTTTGTTTCCCACTAAGATAAGGTAGATCAGTAGATGTTTTTCTTCTGGGAGTACAAGTCATCAACCATTATTTCTTAGTAATTGTTTCCCTTATACCTATTGTTGCTTACATGGATATCAAAATTAAAGCTCGGTTTTATTCCGACTTAGATTTTAGTTGAACTGCACAAAAGGAGCCAATGTGTCTAAGGCAAACTGCTGCATTAGTGGGTCCAGTTGGTCTTACCACTTTGTAGAAAGAAGCAGTAACTGTTTGCGCTACATTACAGAAACAATGATCGAGAAGCTTTATAGAGTATTAGTAGACGTTGGTGACATGACTAGTCTGTAGAGAGCATAGGCAACTCTACAACACGTGGAGTGCACTGGGCAAAAAGTGCCCAAACAAGTACAAGAAGCCATGACAGGACTCCAAGTCTGTCAATGTCATTCTAAGCAACAATGATGGGGCATCTGGGTATGGTAATATGTTTACTGTACTTTCAGTTTGTTATTCCACCGATTGGTGGGTTGACACTGGGGCCAATATCCATGTGTGTGCTGATGTGTCTTTGTTTTCTTACAGCATATAAATACGACATCCACTGGGATGCTTAGCTTGATTTTAGTGGAACTGCACAAAATTTTCAGATGGTTTGTGTCCTCCATAATACTTCATCATTCATAATACATCACATGGTTCTCTAATCATCCGTTGTCACCTTGAGCCACCGGACTATCAGTTGACAAACTAATGACAAACCCTGCATGTTCCACAATCATAGGCATTACATATTTTGAATAGGGAAAGCTTGTCAAAGTTTAATCATTGATGTTAGCAAGAAGACATTAGTTTAATATATTGGAATTGGAAAACCTTGTCGAATTTTGCTCATTGATGTTAGCCAGAAGACATGCATTTTATATTTTTGAGTGGGACGCCCTTTGTTGTGAGCAATGTCAATCATTTTTTCCTATTCCTGTCTTCAGTTCAGAAATATTTACTCTGCTGAGCTGCATAGTCACATGAATGTTGACTTATGTAAGGTATTTTAAGAGTTTGTTCTGAATGTTGTCTATGTAATGCCAGGCCTTGTGAGTTTGATTGCAAAGTTGAGCTTGGAATGCTATGGAATGCGGCTTCACGAGCTGTTCACCGTGCCTCCTCAGAATAATGCTTCATATTGTTTTGCATGTTGAGCTAATGCCTGTGATTTGCATGTTACGAATATCATCCTCTTTTGTTGTTTCTGTGCTTAAGTTCATTGTCTTATGTTTCATTCATAGCCTATACGACAACTCAGGTAGGTTAGAGGTGAAACCATATGATCTTCCGACCAACTCATCATCTTAGGCCGTGATTGGATCGTCGTTTTCCAACCAAAACCGATTGTAAAACTGACGCTTATAAATAAAAGCAGGTGGACTCGACCGAAGCACTTGGTTGGTCGATTCCGACTAGTAAAATATACACTGGTCTCTCAAACTACACGTGTAACCCGCCGGTTTTACTTACAGACCTCGGGCCCTCGGTTTCATTATGCCTATATTTTACGCGTTGTTTTCGATGACGAGTAAATTACACTTGTATCTTAACATAGGTGTGAAATAAGCCAGAGCTCCCAAGCGCGGCCTTGCCGTTTCATGCCGTCTCAATCTCTTGAAGGTGCTCATAGGTGTTCGATGATCCTGGCTTCCTGAATGAGCAGCGGGCACTGTATCAGACCATCCGTAGGGCCCGCGAGGCCCTCTCCGTCATCCTTCGAGTTGTGGCGCTCGCCATGGCACCGAGCATTGTCAACATGGTCAACGAACATGAGGATTCAGGAGATGACTTTATTTTGACTGGATGATAGTAGGGACCCACTAGGGCCATAGACATACATACGCAAGTGCCTCCTTATTATGTACAACTATATTTTTTTTGCTTCCTCCTGTTTTCCTGACATCATGGTCCCACACCATTGTCATCCTATGTAGTCAATAAATGAGAGAATTGCACAAGGAGCGGCCGACAACTGGGACCAAGCAGCTCGAGCAATATTTGTGTTTTTGAGGTGTGAGCACTTCAGAGTTTTTCTTGAGCGATGTTTTCGTTGTTGTTCAGAGGAGAGCAAGGTATTAACTGGCCGGGTTGTGGCCCGTCTAGCCCAGGCCAGATATCCAGCCCAGATATTAATTTTTTTCAAGCTAAAAATGGCTAGCCCAGCTATACTTTTTTTGAGGAATACCCACGCAAGGTCAACTTGTTATTCTCTGCCCGCTGGGCTGCAAATCTTTCCTAGGAGGGTGCATTAGGCTTAACAGGAAAATGGGCTTTAAGAAATAATAAATGGGATGTAATTATAAAAACTGGGCAATAACTATAAAAAATGCACCAAACACGTAATTAGTTATAAAATATTAGTTTTGGATTTCGAAAATTTTAATTTCATTAATTATTGCGCGTGCAATGTTTCATTGGGTTTTTACGTAATACAAATTTATATTGAAATTATATTTAATCTGACTAGAAATTTTGGGATGAAAATATTTTGGATCCCACCAAAATGTGGGAAATTTTATTGAATTATGTTTTGAACGGTTGGTTGAAATTATTAATCGTTTTCCTAGCTAGAAAATGGGTTGTTCTTTTAACAAACTGTAAATGGGTTGTAGTAAATTCCATTAGAATTCAAAAATGGGTTGTACATTCTTAAAAATCGCAAATGGGCTATAAGTTCTCTGCCACACACTTGTGGGCCTACTAAGTTGACGCGTCCCCTAGAAAAAGTAAGTTAACGCGTATGCAAGGCTTTGTCAACTTATAGTCAACAAACGGTTCTAGCAGCAGTGGTCGTTTGTCGGTGCGAGGACGACACCTATGGGATCACGAGAATCCCTACTACGGTTGCGGGGCGCGAGGTTGTGAGAAGGGCAGATCGAACAGATAGCACGCGTGTTCTTTTATCCAGGTTCGGGCCGCGAGGATGCGTAAAACCCTACTCCTGACTTGATGGTTTGTTTATCTGTGTTCTTCAGCTAGCAATGGGGTGTGAGGAGCTCCAAAAAGCCGAATCCCCCTCCTGGTCGCCTTGGGCCTCCTTTTATAGGGAAAGGGGTTGGCACAGTGGCACACAGGAGGTGGAAAGGGCATAGTGATGCGAGTTTATCCCTCGCATTACATGACAAGGCGCATTTAATGCGTCGTGCTTAGGTGTCCCTGCTTTATCGGGGACGAGTGAGAGCCCAGTCTTGTCCGTCGCTGATCCCTTTCATGTCGACACGCGCCCAGGCCAGCGGTGCCTGTGGCACCATGTAGGTAGGCAGGTAGCTGAGGTGGCGCAACGGTGGGCCTCCACGAAGATCCACTTGCCGCCACGCGGGTGCCTTCCCAACTGGTTGGGTCGGCAGCTGCATGCGAACGGTGGTAGAGGGTGGAATTGGCGTGGGCCTGATGGTGGCCCTACGGGTGTCCTTGGCAAGGGCCTCGCCGTAGCCCCGACAAGGGTCTTGCCGGGGCCCCAGCAAGGGTCTTGCCGTGGCGCCTGCTATCATCCCCGGCAAGGCTCCTGCCGGGGGCCTTGTGGTCCTCCTTGGCTGGGATCCCGCCAAGGGTCGTCATCTTCTATAGTGTGTATCTGATCTCGAATGTCTTCACAAAGATCTGCATGCCACCACGGGGATGTCTCCCGAATCCTTGCCCCATGGGGGCAGTGGACTCAAGGGTGATTCGCTCCGTAGGTGTGGGGCGAGCCGCCACGGCAAGGGCCTTGCCGGGTTTGCTAAAACTGCCCCCCGGCAAGGATCTTACCAGGGGAGTCTGCTTCGTTCCCTTTGCTCTTCGTGGTCTTGGTCTTGGCGTCGTTCTGCTCCTTTCGAGCTTCGGCCTTACCTTGGCTCACCTCCCTTGCCTTGCTCGGTGCAGTGGTGTCCGTGGCTCGGATTGCCCGTGCACAGTTATAGGGGTACAAAAAGTGTACCCCTCTTTTTGTACACCGACAGGAGCCCCCGGGCCTGGGCCACACGTGAGCGCAATCGCGTCGTTGGGCTAGGCCCAAAAATGGTGCGCGGGCAGGCAGGGTAGTTTTTACCGCAGTAAGTTTCTTCGCGCGCTGCGCTTCCCATGCCTCCCGCGCGTGGCTCGGCACGGGGAGGCATGCGTGACATGGGAGGCATGCGTGGGGCTGAGCTCTGCGCGCATGCGTCACGTCGTAGTAAAAGGGGGTGGTTTGCGCCTTCCCCATAAACGGAGGGAGACGTGGAGGCTCGGCCCATTCACTGAACGGGGCCGGGGTGTGGTCTTCAAGGCACCCACCCCCCACGATCATGGGGTGGGGAGAGGTCACCTCACCAGTCGCCTCGGTCCTGCATGCCCGCCATGTGGTTCTCACGCGCTCAGGGTGGCGAATGGTGGAGGCGGGGAACCGGGCCGTCGCGGGTCGGGGCAGCGAGTTGGTCCCAGTTCCCTGCGCCTTCCGTGTCCTGATTGGCTAAGTGGGGTGGCTGAGCCCCCATCCTGGCTCTTTATAAAGAGCCGGGGGGAGGAAATGGAGTCCTGCACTCTTCCATCTTCTCTTTTCTTCAGCTTCTGCTCCCCCCTCCATCCGCCATGGAGATAGGGAATCCTAGCTCTTCAACGGTGGCGGCAAGGGTCGCTGCTCAACAACGCGCCCTCCCTTCCCCTTTACCCGCGGTGGTAGAACCAGCCGCGAGGGGAAGGGGGAGGGGGCGAGGCCGCGGGCGAGGCCGTGGGCGAGGACGAGGCGCTCAGGGAAGAGGAAAACGGGGCGGCACGTCGGTCCCACCTCCGCCAGTAGTTCCTCCCCCCATGGAGGGCCATGTTGGGGATGAACCTTGCGAGTTCTTCGTCAGGATGCGTCGGTCGCCTCGCTGTTGTCTTCGTCTCCCGACTCCATTCGCGAGCGAGATGGAGCTGGATCCGCCGGAGTCCTTGCAGTTGCACATGAGGGGCTGTTGGATCAGCGGTATGCGAGCTCGCGTCGACTTCCCAGCCCCTCACATGATGTATCTTGGCCGAGGGTGGAAGACGTTCGCTCATATCCACCGCTTGATGGCGGGGCTTACCCTCCATTTCAAGCTGATGGAGGGCGGCCTCCTCTCCGTCAAGGTCTTTGGGTGCTTCGGGACTCGGGCAAGGTGCTACGTGGAGATCTCTTCTTATAGCGAAGACTCCTCCTCGGGCGGGAGTGATGAGGAGGATAGTGGAAGCGACGACGAGGGTAGTGGGCGGCAGGATGACGGGTCTGACTAGGTGTCGGGCGCGCTCCGTGCGGCACCGGCGATCCCATCATCCGTGTCGCCGGCTTCCTGAACTTCTCGGGGTCGTCTCCTTGGGCGGCTGGCGTTGGGAGGCTGCGGAAGAGGAAGAGGGCGGGCGGCAAGGCCGTCAAATCGGAGTACGCGGGCACCGACGCCTTCGACGCGTGCTGACGTCCTTCTGCCTCATCTTCGAGCTCTGCTTCCGGCGCTGCCATCACCATCCAGCCTTCGGACGGTCACCGAGATGTTCTCTCGGTGCCTCCTACCACCCGTAGCTCGCCTAGGCGCTCCCTTTTGCCCTTTTCGCCTCCTTGACCTGCCTCCTGAGGAGAGGGACAAGAAAGGGATTACGGGCACCTTATCTCTTTTTAGTTTGTAAGCCTTTAGGCTTTAGCTGAATTTAAAACTTGTAATCCCACCATTCATGTTTTTCATTCCCTATGGGTTGTACCTGAGTGGAATGTTTTTAATGAAAAGGGGATGCTTGTCGGGTCATTTGTTTGCGGGTAGAACCCATGATGAGGAGCAAATCCTTGATATCCTCAAGATAAACATTTCCTTGCCCGGCAACAGGCCCTGTCGTCTTCCCACTTCGCTCGACCTTTCTCGCGCTTTTGGCGGAGGCAGGGATGAGGTGGGTTCAGGATCCTCGTTTCATTCTTTTGCTGCCGCGACTACGACCAAACCTGGCCCCAGGAACGAGCCCTAGGGCCTAGAGTTTTTAGGGGAGCACGGTAGCGTTGAGAAAAAAATGAGGTTTCACATCCCTCAATCCATAACGGAATGCATGATAAGGGATGAAGAACTTATCTGAAGCTGTAGCCCCCGGCAACTCTGGTTTGCCGTGGGCGAATCTTTGTACTCGCAGCCCCCGGCAATACTGGCTTGCCGGGGATTAGATGCCAGTCTGTCCCTCTTTTCTTTCTCGTCCCCAAGTGATCCGACAAGGATATCTGTGAGTCCTGCGAACCAAAGAAGACAAAAGATCGGCAAAGAGACGCACACTCAACCTCTAAGCTAGGGGTTAGTCGCCGCTAAGCACTATCAACCCTAACCAAGGACGAGACTTGACCTAGCATGCATGCTATAACTTAGAGCGCCAGTGCTTCATTTATTTATGCTCAGGGTCTGCGCATGGCTTTGTACAAAGGGTTACATGCATCATCGGCAATGCTTGTACAAAAGGTGGCTTGCCGGGGGGCCCGGCAAGCCGTGCCTTACGGGTAAAACTTGCGAAGATGCTCAATGTTCCAGGAGTTATCACCGGAACAACATCTTCGGTCTCCAGGCGGACTGCGCCGGGCCTGGTGACTCATATTACCCAATAAGGGCCTTCCCACTTTGGCGTCAACTTGTTGGAATTCTTGGCCGATTAAATGCGCCGAAGGACAAGGTCGCCTTCCTCAAGGCTCCAGGCATGAACCTTGCGGCTATGGTAGCGGCGCAAGGCTTGCTGGTAGCATGCTGCTCTTACAGCCGCCCGAAGACGATCTTCCTTGCGGTACCGGGCGTGGAGGAGGCGAGTGCACCATGGTCGCGGCGCCGCCGGCTCTCCTGCCACTGGTGCGTGGGACTCCGTCGGAGCGTCGACCCGGGGGCTCCACCGGACTTGGTTCGTCTTTGTTGGCCATCGCAACAAGGCTTCGGATGGTGGCTCTCCATTCGTCGAGTTTCCCCATAGTGGGAGGGAAATCGAGGAGCAACTGCGCGCGCACCAGGGCTTCCGCTGGCGTTGGTGGCAGCGAAACCTGCACGGATCGCGTCGCGCTTCGACTTCCGACCATGTCAGAAGGAGTTCCATCACGACCGCGCAGTCGCACGCCATCCTCATCGGCGCCTTGGCGGGCGGGCAGGTCTTCTAAATCCCGGGAACGGTGCTTGGGGCTCTTTCCGCGGCGATGCCCAGGGTCCTCGGCGTGATTACGCCGCTCGTCCCGTGCCGCTTGAGAGGAGCGCGCCATTGGTGTCAGCGTGGGAGTCTTGGAAGCCCTCGTGTTGCCTTCGGGCGGGGTGGCAGCGATCCTGGAAGGCCCCGCGCCACCCGCGGAGGGCCTGGCTCCGTCTTTGGATTTGGCGGCATGCGGCCCATTACCAGGAGCACGAACATCGCCGCCCCCCAAACTTCGGCTGCTGGGACGGTGTTGGTGTTCGCGAATGGCGCCCCGGGTCCTTTCCGCGACCGGTCCGCTGCTCGCCTGCGTCGGGACGGAATGTCCAGCTCCCGACGGGCCAACCACCACCGTCATCTTCTTCTTGGGCGCCATGACGATGAAGAAGCGTCGAACTAACTGCTAGAGCCGATTCTCACAACTGCGCTCCCCTACCTGGCGCGCCAAAGATGTCGGTGCGAGGACGACACCTATGGGATCACGAGAATCCCTACTACGGTTGCGGGGCACGGGGTTGTGAGAAGGGCGGATCGAACATATAGCACGCGGGTTCTTTTATCCAGGTTCGGGCCGCGAGGATGCGTAAAACCCTACTCCTGCCTTGATGGTTTGTTTATCTGTGTTCTTCAGCTAGCAATGGGGCGTGAGGAGCTCCAAAAAGCCGAATCCCCCTCCTGGTCGCCTTGGGCCTCCTTTTATAGGGAAAGGGGTTGCCATAGTGGCACACAGGAGGTGGAAAGGGCACAGTGATGTGAGTTTATCCCTCGCATTACATGACAAGGTGCATTTAATGTGTTGTGGTTAGGTGTCCCTGCTTTATCGGGGACGGGGGAGAGCCCAGTCTTGTCCGTCGCTGATCCCTTTCATGTCGACACGCGCCCTGGCCAGCGGTGCCCGTGGCGCCATGTAGGCAGGCAGGTAGCTGAGGTGGCGCAACGGTGGGCCTCCACGAAGATCTGCTTGCCGCCACACAGGTGCTTGTCCAACTGGTTGGGTCGGCAGCTGCATGCGAACGGTGGTAGAGGGTGGAATTGGCGTGGGCCTGATGGTGGCCCTACGGGTGTCCTTGGCAAGGGCCTCGCCGTAGCCCCGGCAAGGGTCTTGCCGGGGCCTCGGCAAGGGTCTTGCCGTGGCGCCTGCTATCATCCTCAGTAAGGCTCCTGCCGGGGGCCTCGTGGTCCTCCTTGGCTGGGATCCTGCCAAGGGTCGTCATCTTCTATAGTGTGTATCTGATCTCGAATGTCTTCACAAAGATCTGCATGCCACCACGGGGATGTCTCCCGAATCCTTGCCCCATGGGGGCAGTGGACTCAAGGGTGATTCGCTCCGTAGGTGTGGGGCGAGCCGCCACGGCAAGGGCCTTGCCGGGTTTGCTTAAACCACCCCCCCAGGCAAGGATCTTGCCGGGGGAGTCTGCTTCGTTCCCTTTGCTCTTCGTGGTCTTGGTCTTGGCGTCGTTATGCTCCTTTCGAGCTTCGGCCTTACCTTGGCTCACCTCCCTTGCCTTGCTCGGTGCGGTGGTGTCCGTGGCTCGGACTGCCCGTGCACAATTATAGGGGTACAAAAAGTTTACCCCTCTTTTTGTACACCGACACCGTTGGATGTCCATCCAACGGATGTCGTGCTTCTTCTTCATTCTCGGATATTCTAGCTTCAACCGCCCAAAAAATGATTCCTCCCCCTGACATCTAGGGCGTACCGTTTTGGAGGCTGACCTATAGGCCTACTAAGTTGACGCGTACCAAGGGCTTTGTCAACTTAGTCAATATAAATGATTCTAGCTGCAGTAACCGTACAATGTCCATCTAACGGCCTTCGTGCTTCTTCATCCTCTGGTCTTCTTGCTCCACCCGCCCAAAGCACCGCCGGTCGTGCCGCCTGCTCCTGCCTCCCGTGGCCGACTGTGCTACCACAGAGGCCTCATCGCCCCCCTACTACTCCCACCGCTGGCTAGGTCATTCCTCCACTCACCCACACCCCCTGCTATTCTGCGGTGACGGCAGCCTCACACCCAAGGCGAACTAGTGAACCCTCGTACTCCTCTCCGCGTGAGCATCCACTGCCGCCTCTTCCCCAGCTCCTCATCGTCCCCTTCCTAGGCCTCGCCGTCGTCCGTCGCCTTGGTGCTCTCGGCGCGGCGTAGTCAACGTGGTCAAGGAATGACTTCCATCGGACATAAACTGTACGTGAAGATGCTAACAGCTGGGTCCACGGCTGCACACAAGGAAATGCCTCCTTATTACACGCAAAATAATGATTCCTCCACCTGACATCTGGGACCCACTGGAAGGGCCTCTGTATTTCAAAAAAAAACGTTCCCCCCGCTGACAGGTCGGACCCACCAGCTATATCTTCGCAAGCAAGGAAGTGTCTCCTTATTACGCACAAAAAAACGAATACCCCCCTGGTAGCTAGGACCCAGCATGGTGGGAGGCTGACTTGTGGCCCTCCTAAGTTGACGGGGACGGAGGGCTTTGTCAACTTAGTCAATATGAACGATTCTAGCTCCAGTGACCATACGATGTCCATCCAACGGCCGTATTGCTTCTTCAACCTCTGGTCTTCTTGCTCCAGCCGCCCAAACCAGCGTCGATCGTGTCGCGTGCTCCTGCGTCCTGTGGCCAGCTGTGATGCCGCGGAGGCCTCACCGCCTCTACTACTCCCACCGCTGGTCAGGCCATCCACTCACCCACACCCCTTGTTATTCTGTGGCGATGGCAGCCTCACACCGCAGCCGAACCAGTGAACCCTCGTACTCCTCTCCGCGTGGGATTCCACTGCCGCGCCTTCCCCGGATCTGTGTCGTCCCCTTCCTAGGCCTCTTCGTCATCCACTGCCCTGGTGCTCTCGGCGCGGTGTGGTCAACGTGGTCAAGGAACGACTTCCATTGGAAGAGTATTGTACATGGAGAGGCTGACAGTTGGGTCCACGGGAGCAGCAAGGAAGTGCCTCCTTATTACATGCAAAATAATGATTGATCCACCTTACAGCAGGGACCCACCGGACGGGACACCGTATTTCGCGAAAAAAAACGTTTCCTCCTTGACTGTTGGGACCCACCAGCTACATCTTCGCACGCAAGGAAGTGCGTCCATATTACGAGAAAAAACAATTCACCCCGTGACTGCTGGGACCCACCAGCTATATCTTCGCACGCAAGGAAGTGCCTGACAGTCAGGATCCACCTGGTCGAAGCGTACATAGCGTTGTCATTCTGGTCATGAACGTGTACGTACATACTGGTCGATGTATTGGCGCACACATGTCGTAGTAGAGGCGCGCACGTGTCTAAGTAGAGGCGCGCACGTAGCATGTACACGTATGTACAATGGCCAGGGTGCAAGAAAGTAAATACGGCCACGTACATACATACAGGTGGGGTCTCGAATGCCTACTCGTGCATACGTACATCCAGAGCTCGTGTACATGGCTGGGTCAGAACGGAGAAACTACGTCGTCGTCGTGTTCATGGGGAGCCAATCGGCTGGGTCGGAACGGAATGCGTCGTCGTGTTCATCGGGAGCCAACCAGCTTGGACGGAACAACCAATAGAAACGAGGCCTGGCGTACCGCAGAACGGAGGAAACGTACTTGTGTTCGACTGGCCACAGTCGAAACGGGATCCTGTTCATCGGGAGGGGTCTGGCGTACCGCAAAACGGAGGAAACGGACTTGTGTTGGAGTGCTACGGTCAAAATGGGGGTCCTGTTCATCGGAGGGGTGTGGCGTACTGCAAAACGGGACTCCACGGGATACTGTTCATCTTCACCGTTGACCTCCTCCAGCCCCACGGGCTACTGTTCATCCACCATCGACCTCCTCCAGCCTCCACCTGCAACTGTTTATCCACGGGCTCTTGTTCATCCAGCCTCCACCGGGCGCTCCTCCACCGGCTACTGTTCAACCAGCCCTCTCCACGGGGTCCTATTCAACCACCCCTCCACGGGCTACTGTTCATCCAGCCCTCCACCGGCTACTGTTCAACCAACCCTCCATCGGCCACTGTTCAACCTTCCCTCCACGGGGTCCTGTTCATCCAGCCCTCCACGGGGTCATGTTCATCCACGCCCACCCGGCTCGATCGATCGGGGTCCTGTTCATCCAGCGGCAACACCACGGGGTCCTGTTCATCCAACCCCCCACCGGGAACTGTTCATCCAATGATCAGGTTCAATTGGCTTTAGTTAGCAGCATTAGCGAACAAAGGAATCACTCGATCGGGTTCAGTAACGTGTAGCCTACAGTGCAATCGCTCGGGTTCAGTAGGCGAAAGCCTCGCTCAGGTTCAGTTAGAGCCCAACACCTCGCACCCACACGCGTACGTGTACGAAAAAAACGCGCATCGCTCGACCCCCGACCACCCACCGTAATCGGGAACTCCCTGATATTTTCCTCGCCCTCACTTCTACCACGATTTTTTTCGTCATGCATGGCCCAAAGAATGTCATGCAGCTGCGTCTCCGGCCCGCCCAGGATGAAAAGCCCATTTTCTATCATGACTTTTTGTCATAGAAGTAGGATCCCACCACATCTATGATGATACCGGGTTTTTTTCACAATTATCGTCATAGAAGTGTCATAAGCATGACAGAAAAAAAATCCGTTTGGCCCAAAATGTCATGGATGTGTCTTTTTTTTGTAGTGCCGGTATGCTGACTATGCTAATTATATTGTTGCTAAATACATACCACCTAGCTTCACATACCAACAAAAGAAAAAATTCTTCTATGATTTAAGACATTACTTTTGGGATGACCCACATCTTTATAAAGAAGGAGTACATGGTATTATTAGATGTTGTGTACCTGAGCATGAACAGGAACAAATCCTACGGAAATGTCACTTCGAAGCTTATGGAGGACATCATGCGGGAGCCGGAACCGCTCATAAGGTATTGCAATCTAGTTTTTATTGGCCTACTCTCTTCAAAGATGCATGTAAGTTTTGTTGGAAATATGCCCTAGAGGCAATAATAAAAGCATTATTATTATATTTCCTTGTTCATGATAATTGTCTTTATTCATGCTATAATTGTGTTATCCGGAAATCGTAATGCATGTGTGAATAACAGACACCAACATGTCCCTAGTGAGCCTCTAGTTGACTAGCTCGTTGATCAACAGATAGTCATGGTTTCCTGACTATGGACACTGGATGTCATTGATAACGAGATCACATCATTGGGAGAATGATGTGATGGACGAGACCCAATCCTAAACATAGCACAAGATCGTATAGTTCGTTTGCTAGAGTTTTGCAATGTCAAAGTATCTTTTCCTTAGACCATGAGATCGTGTAACTCCCGGATACCGTAGGAGTGCTTTGGGTATGCCAAACGTCACAACGTAACTGGGTGACTATAAAGGTAGACTACGGGTATCTCCGAAAGTGTCTGTTGGGTGACATGGATCAAGACTGGGATTTGTCACTCCGTATGACGGAGAGGTATCACTGGGCCCACTCGGTAATGCATCATCATAATGAGCTCAGAGTGACCAAGTGTCTGGTCACGGGATCATGCATTACGGTACGAGTAAAGTGACTTGCCGGTAACGAGATTGAACGAGGTATTGGGATACCGACGATCGAATCTCGGGCAAGTAACATATCGATAGACAAAGGGAATAGCGTACGGGGTTGATAGAATCCTCGACATCGTGGTTCATCCGATGAGATCATCGTGGAGCATGTGGGAGCCAACATGGGTATCCAGATCCCGCTGTTGGTTATTGACCGGAGAGTCGTCTCGGTCATGTCTGCTTGTCTCCCGAACCCGTAGGGTCTACACACTTAAGGTTCGGTTACGCTAGGGTTGTAGGGATATGTATATGCAGTAACCCGAATGTTGTTCGGAGTCCCGGATGAGATCCCGGACGTCACGAGGAGTTCCGGAATGGTCCGGAGGTAAAGATTTATATATGGGAAGTCCTGTTTCGGGCATCGGGACAAGTTTCGGGGTTATCGGTATTGTACCGGGACCACCGGAGGGGTCCCGGGGGCCCACCGGGTGGGGCCACCCATCCCCGGGGGCCACATGGGCTGTAGGGGGTGCGCCTTGGCCTGCTTGGGCCAAGGGCACCAGCCCCACAAGGCCCATGCGCCTAGGGTTTCCAAGGGGGAGGAGTCCTACTAGTGGAAGGCACCTCCTAGGTGCCTTGGGGGGGAGGGAAACCCCCCTAGGCCGCCGCACCCCCTAGGAGATTGGATCTCCTAGGGCCGGCCACCCCCCTTGGCACCCCTATATATAGTGGGGGAGAGGAGGGACTTCATACCTTGAGTCCTTGGCCTTTGGTTGCCTCCTTCTCCCTCCCCAACACCTCCTCCAACTCCATAGTGCTTAGCGAAGCTCTGCCGGAGTACTGCAGCTCCATCAACACCACGCCGTCGTGCTGCTGCTGGTGCCATCTCCCTCAACCTCTCCTCCCTCCCTTGCTGGATCAAGAAGGAGGAGACGTGGCTGTTCCGTACGTGTGTTGAACGCGGAGGTGCCGTCCGTTCGGTGCTAGGATCTCCGGTGATTCGAATCACGTCGTGTTCGACTACATCATCCCCGTTCTTTGAACGCTTCCGCTCGCGATCTACAAAGGTATGTAGATGCATCTAATCACTCGTTGCTAGATGAACTCCTAGATGATCTTGGTGAAACGAGTAGGAAAATTTTTGTTTTCTGCAACGTTCCCCAACAGTGGCATCATGAGCTAGGTCTATGCGTAGTTCTTCTTGCGCGAGTAGAACACAATTTGTTGTGGGCGTAGATTTGTCAACTTTCTTGCCGTTACTAGTCCTTTCTTGCTTCAGCGGTATTGTGGGATGAAGCGGCCCGGACCAACCTTACACGTACGCTTACGTGAGACCGGTTCCACCGACTAACATGCACTAGTTGCATAAGGTGGCTGGCGGGTGTCTGTCTCTCCTACTTTAGTTGGAGCGGAATCGATGAACAGGGTCCTTATGAAGGGTAAATAGAAGTTGACAAATCACGTTGTGGCTTTAACGTAGGTAAGAAAACGTTCTTGCTAGAACCCTAATTCAGCCACGTAAAACTTGCAACAACAATTAGAGGACGTCTAACTTGTTTTTGCAGCAAGTGGTTTGTGATATGATATGGCCAAAGTTGTGATGAATGATGAATGATCTATATGTGATGTATGAGATGTTCATGCTATTGTAATAGGATTCACGACTTGCATGTCGATGAGTATGACAACCGGCAGGAGCCATAGGAGTTGTCTTTATTCTTTTAATGACCTGCGTGTCATCGAGAAACGCCATGTAAATTACTTTACTTTATTGCTAAACGCGTTAGCCATAGTAGTAGAAGTAATAGTTGGCGAGCAACTTCATGGAGACACGATGATGGAGATCATGATGATGGAGATCATGGTGTCAAGCCGGTGACAAGATGATCACGGAGCCCCAAGATGGAGATCAAAGGAGCTATGTGAAAATGGCCATATCATGTCACGTTTATTATTTGATTGCATGTGATGTTTATCATGTTTTGCATCTTGTTTACTTAGAACGACGGTAGTAAATAAGATGATCCCTCACAATAAATTCAAGAAGTGTTCCCCCTAACTGTGCACCGTTGCGACAGTTCGCTGTTTCAAAACACCACGTGATGATCGGGTGTTTTATTCAGACGTTCACATACAACGGGTGTAAGACAGATTTACACATGCAAACACTTAGGTTGACTTGACGAGCCTAGCATGTACAGACATGGCCTCGGAACACAGAAGACCGAAAGGTCGAGCATGAGTCGTATAGAAGATACGATCAACATGAAGATGTTCACCGATGTTGACTAGTCCGTCTCACGTGATGATCGGACACGGTCTAGTTTAACTCGGATCATGTAATACTTAGATGACTAGAGGGATGTCTAATCTAAGTGGGAGTTCACTAATAATTTGATTAGTTGAACTTAATTATCATGAACTTAGTCTAAAATCTTTGCAATATGTCTTGTAGATCAAATGGCCAACGTAGTCCTCAACTTCAACGCGTTCCTAGAGAAAACTAAGCTGAAAGACGATGGCAGCAACTATACGGACTGGGTCCGGAACCTGAGGATCATCCTCATAGCTGCCAAGAAAGATTATGTCCTACAAGCACCGCTTGGTGACGCACCCGTTCTCCCTGCAGAACAAGACGTTATGAACGCTTGGCAGGCACGTTTCGATGACTACTCCCTCGTTCAGTGCGGCATGCTTTACAGCCTAGAGCCGGGGCTCCAAAAGCGTTTTGAGAGACATGGAGCATATGAGATGTTCGAAGAGCTGAAAATGGTTTTCCAAGCTCATGCCCGGGTCGAGAGATATGAAGTCTCCGACAAATTCTTTAGCTGTAAGATGGAGGAAAACAGTTCTGTCAGTGAGCACATACTCACTATGTCTGGGTTGCATAACCGCTTGACTCAGCTGGGAGTTAATCTCCCGGATGATGCGGTCATTGACAGAATCCTCCAGTCGCTTCCACCAAGCTACAAGAGCTTTGTGATGAACTTCAATATGCAGGGGATGGAAAAGACCATTCCTGAAGTATTTGCTATGCTGAAATCAGCGGAGGTAGAAGTCAGGAAGGAACATCAAGTGTTGATGGTCAATAAAACCACTAAGTTCAAGAAAGGCAAGGGTAAAAAGAACTTCAAGAAGGACGGCAAGGAGGTTGCCGCGCCCGGCAAGCAAGCTGCCGGGAAGAAGCCAAAGAATGGACCCAAGCCCGAGACTGAGTGCTTTTATTGCAAGGGAAGCGGTCACTGGAAGCGGAACTGCCCTAAGTACTTAGCGGATAAGAAGGCCGGCAAAACCAAAGGTATATGTGATATACATGTAATTGATGTGTACCTTACTAGTGCCCGTAGTGGCTCCTGGGTATTTGATACCGGTGCAGTTGCTCACATTTGTAACTCAAAGCAGGGGCTGCGGAATAAGCGGAAACTGGCAAAGGACGAGGTGACGATGCGCGTCGGGAATGGTTCCAAGGTCAATGTGATCGCCGTCGGCACGCTACCTCTGCATCTCCCTTCGGGATTAGTTTTAAACCTTAATAATTGTTATTTAGTGCCAGCTTTGAGCATGAACATTGTATCGGGATCTCGTTTAATTCGAGATGGCTACTCTTTTAAATCTGAGAATAATGGTTGTTCCATTTTTATGAGAGATATGTTTTATGGTCATGCTCCTATGGTGAATGGTTTATTCCTTATGAATCTCGAACGTGATGCTACACATATTCATAATGTGAGTACCAAAAGAAGTAAAGTTGATAATGATAGTCCCACATACTTGTGGCACTGCCGCCTTGGTCACATAGGTGTCAAACGCATGAAGAAGCTCCATGCTGATGGACTTTTAGAGTCTCTTGATTATGAATCATTTGACACGTGCGAACCATGCCTTATGGGTAAAATGACCAAGACTCCGTTCTCAGGAACAATGGAGCGAGCAACCGACTTATTGGAAATCATACATACCGATGTGTGCGGTCCAATGAGTGTTGAGGCTCGCGGTGGCTATCGTTATGTTCTCACCCTCACTGATGATTTAAGTAGGTATGGGTATATCTACTTAATGAAACACAAGTCTGAAACCTTTGAAAAGTTCAAGGAATTTCAGAGTGAGGTTGAAAATCAACGTGACAGGAAAATCAAGTTTCTACGATCAGATCGTGGAGGAGAATACTTGAGTCACGAGTTTGGGGCACACTTAAGAAAATGTGGAATAGTTTCACAACTCACGCCGCCTGGAACACCTCAGCGTAATGGTGTGTCCGAACGTCGTAATCGCACTCTGTTAGATATGGTGCGATCTATGATGTCTCTTACCGATTTACCGCTTTCTTTTTGGGGCTATGCTTTAGAGACTGCCGCATTCACTTTAAATAGGGCTCCGTCGAAATCCGTTAAGACGACACCGTATGAATTATGGTTTGGGAAGAAACCTAAGCTGTCGTTTCTAAAAGTTTGGGGATGCGATGCTTATGTCAAGAAACTTCAACCTGAAAAGCTCGAACCCAAATCGGAAAAATGCGTCTTCATAGGGTACCCAAAAGAAACTATTGGGTACACCTTCTACCTCAGATCCGAAGGCAAGATCTTTGTTGCCAAGAATGGGTCCTTTCTGGAGAAAGAGTTTCTCTCGAAAGAAGTAAGTGGGAGGAAAGTAGAGCTTGATGAAGTATTGCCTCTTGAACCGGAAAATGGCGCAACTCAAGAAAATGTTCCTGAGGTGCCAGCACCGACTAGAGAGGAAGTTAATGATAATGATCAAGATACTTCTGATCAAGCTCCTACTGAAATTCGAAGGTCCACAAGGACACGTTCCGCACCAGAGTGGTACGGCAACCCTGTCTTGGAAATCATGTTGTTAGACAACGGTGAACCTTCGAACTATGAAGAAGCGATGGCGGGACCAGATTCCGACAAATGGCTAGAAGCCATGAAATCCGAGATAGGATCCATGTATGAAAACGAAGTATGGACTTTGACTGACTTGCCCGTTGAACGGCGAGCCATAGAAAATAAATGGATCTTTAAGAAGAAGACAGACGCGGATGGTAATGTGACCATCTATAAAGCTCGGCTTGTCGCTAAGGGTTATCGACAAGTTCAAGGGGTTGACTACGATGAGACTTTCTCACCGGTAGCGAAGCTGAAGTCCGTCCGAATCATGTTAGCAATTGCCGCATTCTATGATTACGAAATATGGCAAATGGACGTCAAAACGGCATTCCTTAATGGTTTCCTTAAGGAAGAATTGTATATGATGCAGCCGGAAGGTTTTGTCGATCCTAAGAATGCTGACAAAGTGTGCAAGCTCCAACGCTCGATTTATGGGCTGGTGCAAGCATCTCGGAGTTGGAACATTCGCTTTGATGAGATGATCAAAGCGTTTGGGTTTACACAGACTTATGGAGAAGCCTGCGTTTACAAGAAAGTGAGTGGGAGCTCTGTAGCATTTCTCATATTATATGTAGATGACATACTTTTGATGGGAAATGATATAGAACTCTTGGACAGCATCAAGGCCTACTTGAATAAAAGTTTTTCAATGAAGGACCTTGGAGAAGCTGCTTATATATTAGGCATCAAAATCTATAGAGATAGATCAAGACGCCTCATAGGTCTTTCACAAAGCACATACCTTGATAAGATATTGAAGAAGTTCAATATGGATCAATCCAAGAAAGGGTTCTTGCCTGTGTTACAAGGTATGAAATTGAGCTCAGCTCAATGTCCGACCACGGCAGAAGATATAGAAGAGATGAGCGTCATCCCCTATGCCTCAGCCATAGGTTCTATTATGTATGCCATGCTGTGTACCAGACCTGATGTTAACCTTGCCGTCAGTTTGGTAGGAAGGTACCAAAGTAATCCCGGCAAGGAACACTGGACAGCGGTCAAGAATATCCTGAAGTACCTGAAAAGGACTAAGGAAATGTTTCTCGTTTATGGAGGTGACGAAGAGCTCGTCGTAAAGGGTTACGTCGACGCTAGCTTCGACACAGATCTGGATGACTCTAAGTCACAAACCGGATACGTGTATATTTTGAATGGTGGGGCAGTAAGCTGGTGCAGTTGCAAGCAAAGCGTCGTGGCGGGATCTACATGTGAAGCGGAGTACATGGCAGCCTCGGAGGCAGCACATGAAGCAATATGGGTGAAGGAGTTCATCACCGACCTAGGAGTCATACCCAATGCGTCGGGGCCGATCAAGCTCTTCTGTGACAACACTGGAGCTATTGCACTTGCCAAGGAGCCCAGGTTTCACAAGAAGACAAGGCACATCAAGCGTCGCTTCAACTCCATTCGTGAAAATGTTCAAGATGGAGACATAGAGATTTGTAAAGTACATACGGACCTGAATGTAGCAGATCCGTTGACTAAACCTCTCCCTAGAGCAAAACATGATCAACACCAGAATTCCATGGGTGTTCGATTCATCACAATGTAACTAGATTATTGACTCTAGTGCAAGTGGGAGACTGTTGGAAATATGCCCTAGAGGCAATAATAAAAGCATTATTATTATATTTCCTTGTTCATGATAATTGTCTTTATTCATGCTATAATTGTGTTATCCGGAAATCGTAATGCATGTGTGAATAACAGACACCAACATGTCCCTAGTGAGCCTCTAGTTGACTAGCTCGTTGATCAACAGATAGTCATGGTTTCCTGACTATGGACACTGGATGTCATTGATAACGAGATCACATCATTGGGAGAATGATGTGATGGACGAGACCCAATCCTAAACATAGCACAAGATCGTATAGTTCGTTTGCTAGAGTTTTGCAATGTCAAAGTATCTTTTCCTTAGACCATGAGATCGTGTAACTCCCGGATACCGTAGGAGTGCTTTGGGTATGCCAAACGTCACAACGTAACTGGGTGACTATAAAGGTAGACTACGGGTATCTCCGAAAGTGTCTGTTGGGTGACATGGATCAAGACTGGGATTTGTCACTCCGTATGACGGAGAGGTATCACTGGGCCCACTCGGTAATGCATCATCATAATGAGCTCAGAGTGACCAAGTGTCTGGTCACGGGATCATGCATTACGGTACGAGTAAAGTGACTTGCCGGTAACGAGATTGAACGAGGTATTGGGATACCGACGATCGAATCTCGGGCAAGTAACATATCGATAGACAAAGGGAATAGCGTACGGGGTTGATAGAATCCTCGACATCGTGGTTCATCCGATGAGATCATCGTGGAGCATGTGGGAGCCAACATGGGTATCCAGATCCCGCTGTTGGTTATTGACCGGAGAGTCGTCTCGGTCATGTCTGCTTGTCTCCCGAACCCGTAGGGTCTACACACTTAAGGTTCGGTTACGCTAGGGTTGTAGGGATATGTATATGCAGTAACCCGAATGTTGTTCGGAGTCCCGGATGAGATCCCGGACGTCACGAGGAGTTCCGGAATGGTCCGGAGGTAAAGATTTATATATGGGAAGTCCTGTTTCGGGCATCGGGACAAGTTTCGGGGTTATCGGTATTGTACCGGGACCACCGGAGGGGTCCCGGGGGCCCACCGGGTGGGGCCACCCATCCCCGGGGGCCACATGGGCTGTAGGGGGTGCGCCTTGGCCTGCTTGGGCCAAGGGCACCAGCCCCACAAGGCCCATGCGCCTAGGGTTTCCAAGGGGGAGGAGTCCTACTAGTGGAAGGCACCTCCTAGGTGCCTTGGGGGGGAGGGAAACCCCCCTAGGCCGCCGCACCCCCTAGGAGATTGGATCTCCTAGGGCCGGCCACCCCCCTTGGCACCCCTATATATAGTGGGGGAGAGGAGGGACTTCAGACCTTGAGTCCTTGGCCTTTGGTTGCCTCCTTCTCCCTCCCCAACACCTCCTCCAACTCCATAGTGCTTAGCGAAGCTCTGCCGGAGTTCTGCAGCTCCATCAACACCACGCCGTCGTGCTGCTGCTGGTGCCATCTCCCTCAACCTCTCCTCCCTCCCTTGCTGGATCAAGAAGGAGGAGACGTGGCTGTTCCGTACGTGTGTTGAACGCGGAGGTGCCGTCCGTTCGGTGCTAGGATCTCCGGTGATTCGAATCACGTCGTGTTCGACTACATCATCCCCGTTCTTTGAACGCTTCCGCTCGCAATCTACAAAGGTATGTAGATGCATCTAATCACTCATTGCTAGATGAACTCCTAGATGATCTTGGTGAAACGAGTAGGAAATTTTTTGTTTTCTGCAACGTTCCCCAACAAGTTTGTCTCATCGTGTGACAGATGCTAAAGAATAGGTAATATCGGTAAGCGTCAAGAAATGCCTATGAATTATTTACTTGTTGTTGAACCATTTGATGTTTGGGGATTTGACTTTATGGGACCTTTTCCTTCCTCTAATGGGTATACACATATTTTGGTTGCTGTTGATTATGTTACTAAATGGGTAGAAGTTATTCCAACCAGTAGTGCTGATCACAACACCTCTATTAAAATGCTTAAGGAAGTTATTTTCCCAAGGTTTGGAGTCCCTAGATATTTAATGACTGATGGTGGTTCACACTTTATTCATGGTGCTTTCCGTAAGATGCTTGCTAAGTATGATGTTAACCATAGAATTGTGTCACCTTATCATCCTCAGTCTAGTGGTCAAGTTGAACTTAGCAATAGAGAAATAAAACTAATCTTACAAAAGACTGTTAATAGGCCCCGAAAGAATTGGTCTAGGAAATTAGATGATGCACTTTGGGCTTATAGAATAGCTTAGAAAAATCCTATGGGTATGTCTCCATATAAAATAGTTTATGGAAAAGCTTGTCATCTACCTATTGAGTTAGAACACAAAGCATTTTGGGCAATAAAAGATCTTAATTATGATTTCAAACTTGCTGGAGAAAAGAGGTTATTTGATATTAGCTCATTAGATGAATGGAGAACCCTGGCTTATGAAAATGCTTAGTTATTCAAAGAAAAAGTTAAAATATGGCATGACAAAAGAATCCAAAAGCGTGAGTTTAAAGTCAGAGAATATGTTCTTTTGTACAACTCTCGTTTCAGATTTTTTGCAGGAAAACTCCTCTCCAAATGGGAAGGACCCTATGTCATCGAGGAGGTCTACCGATCCGGAGCCATCAAAATAAATAATGATGAAGGGACTAAACCGAAGGTTGTCAATGGGCAACGAATAAAACACTATATCTCAGGTACGCCCATTAATGTAGAGAGCAATGTTATCCAAACTTTGATGCCGGAAGAACACATAAGAGAGTCCTTCTGGAACACTCCACAGTCATGAAAATATTTTGCATATGGAGCACATTGCTTCCCTGCGGAGAGTCATCCGAAGATTGGTGAGCCTCTTGATACTTAAAGACCAGATTGCTTCTACTTCATCACCACCATCTTCTTCATCACCACCATCTTCTTCATCACCACCAAAAGAAAACTGAGTATCGGGTATGGGCACTCCCCTTGGCTTTCGCCAATCTTGGGGGAGGTGCCCCGGCATCGTATCAATCTCCACTATCTTTTTCCTTTATTTTCTTAGTTTGATCAATGGTTATCTTTTGCTATTAGATGAATAAAAGTTTAGTTCGATCCTTTCTTTTTGTGGGTTTGCTTAGTGATCAATCCTTGTAATCGTGTGTGAGATAAAGTTTAGTTTGAGTTTTGCCTTCTTTACTTTCTTGCTGCAGTAAAAATAAAGAAAATAAAAATAAAGATCATATTCTAATCTTATGGTAGGTGATGACATTACACAAGGAAAAGTATAAGTAGAAAATTTTATTATAGATTGACAAACATAGCATTGGTCAATGATGCAGCACATGAAAGAATTAATAAGGGAAGAGAAGATTCGCATATAAATACACTATCATGGAAATCTTTTGTGATTGTGAGCACCCATCAAAATATTATATGCCAAAATTGTTGACGTTGGACAAGGAAGACAACCTAATGATTTATGTTTGTTCATATTCACATAGAAGTTATATTGTCATAGATCCTTCGACATGTGGTGCTTGCCCCTATCTTTGCTAACCAAAAATTCCACACTAAGTAGAGATACTACTTGTGCATACAAAACCCTTAAACCCTATATTGTTTGAGAGTCCACCATACCTATCTATGGATTGAGTAAGATCCTTCAAGTAAGTTGTCATCGGTGCAAAAAGGGCAATAAAAATTGCTTATAAAAATGTGAGATCATTTAGTGTAAGGGAAAATTGAGCGTTGTACGAACTTGCGATGGTGAAGAATAAAAGTGACAGACTGCATAATAAAGGTTGCCATCACAAGAGGCAATGTAACGTGACGTTCGCTTGCACTAAGGGGTTGAGCATACAAACAAAAAAGCGCATGGCAACCTCTGCTTCCCTCTGCGAAGGGCCTATCTTTTACTTTCATGTATTTACTTTTATGCAAGAGTCAAAGTTTTTCTCTCTATTCCTTTTATTTTTCTCCTTCGGTAAGCATCATGTGGTGAAGAAAGATCTAGGCACATACATCCAGATGAATATAGGTGGCATAAGTTATTATTGTTGACATCACCCTTGAGGTGAGTATGTTGGGAGGCAAAACTTTAAGCCCCTATATTTCTTTGTGTCCGGTTGAAACGTTTTGCTCATGTGTACGCGGTGAGTGTTAGCAATCATAGAAGACTAAATGATGGTTGAGTATGTGGACTTGCCTAAAGGCTCTGATACATTACCCTTCCTGAAAAGATGATGAATTTTAGTTGCAAAGTTGATTGAGAACACAGTTTGTTGGTTTACAATAGAGTTTATGCTTTATACTTCAATGTTGTGATGAATTGTCACTTATTCATGAGAAGTCTATGATAAAAGTTCTATAATAAAAGTTTTATATTGAAGTTTTTTTCTGTTATAATAAGTCACATGATGCTGCTATGTCCATATTTTTGTTTTTATCGACACCACTCTCTCTCTCTCTCTAAGCATGTGGACATGTTTCTCGATTTCGGTTTTCGCTTGAGGACAAGCGAGGTCTAAGCTTGGGGGAGTTGATACGTCCATTTTGAATCATGTTTTCCTACTATTATTTATGTTGTTTTATTGTATAATAATGCTTTTTGGAGTAATTCTAATGCCTTTTCTCTCATAATATGCAAGGTATACACCAAGGGGGAGAATTTTGGCAGCTGGAAATCTGGACCTAAAAGAGCTACGTCAAGCTACCTATTATGCACAACTCCAAATGAGATGAAACTCCCCGAGGATTTTTTTATGGTTATTTAAGGAATATTGGAGCAAATAAGTACCAGAGGAGGCCACCAGGTGGGCACAATCCACCTGGGCGCACCAGGAGGACCAGGCGCGCACTGGTGGGTGTTGCCCTCCTCGGTCCACCTCTGGTGCCCATCTTCTGGTATAAAAGTCACTTTGACCTAAAATAATTAAGGAGGGGACATTCGGGATGAAGCGCCGCCGCCTCGAGGCGAAACTTAGGTAGGAGCACTTTTGCCCTCCAGCGGAGCGATTCTGCTGGGGGAACTTCCCTCCCGGAGGGGGAAATCATCATCATCATCAATACCAACAACTCTCCCATCTTGGGGCACGCTATCTTCATCAACATCTTCACAGCACCAACTCCTCTCAAACCCTAGTCCATCTCTTGCATTCAATCTTTATATCAAAACTATAGATTGGTGCCCGTGGGTGACTAGTAGTGTTGATTACATCTTGTAGTTGATTACTATGTGGTTTATTTGGTGGAAGATTATATGTTCAGATCCATTATGATGTTCAATACCCCTCCTATCTTGAGCATGTTTATCAATTGTGAGTAGTTACTTTCGTTCTTGAGGTCACGGGAGAAATCATGTTGCAAGTAATCATGTGAACTTGATATGTGTTCAATATTTTGATGATATGTATGTTGCCATTCTCTTAGTGGTGTCATGTGAACGTCGACTACATGACACAGCATATTTGGGCCTAAGGGAATGCATTGTGGAGTAGTTATTAGATGGTGGGTTGCGAGAGTGATAGAATCTTAAACCCTAGTTTATGCGCTATTCCGTAAGGGACTGATTGGATCCAAAAGTTTAATGCTATGGTTAGAATTTATTCTTAATACTTTTCTCGTAGTCGCGGATGCTTGCGAGAGGGTTAATCATAAGTAGGAGGTTTGTTTAAGTAAGAACAGCACCTAAGCACCGGTCCATCCACATATCAAATTATCAAAGTACCGAACACGAATTAAGCCAACATGATGAAAGTGACTAGATGAAATTCCCGTGTACCCTCAAGAACAATTTGCTTATCATAAGAAACCGTTTTGGCCTGTCCTTTGCCTCAAAAGGATTGGGCTACCTTGCTGCACTTTTGTTACTACTTTTGTTACTTGCTCGTTACAAATTATCTTGCTACCAAACTACTCCGCTACTTACAAATTTAGCACTTGAAGACATTACCTTGCTGAAAACCACTTGCCATTTCCTTCTGCTCCTCGTTGGGTTCGACACTCTTACTTATCAAAAAGGGCTACAATTGACCCCATACACTTGTGGGTCATCAGGGGGTGAGGATGGATGGCGGCGGCTCCAAAGCTCAAACGAACTGCGGTGGCTCGGCTAGCTCGCTCTTGTGCTCTGTGGCCAAAACAAACCCGTTAGGAAATGGCGGAATCGAGGGAGGGTCGAGCAATACCAATGTGATGGCGTAATTTGCTCTTGTGCTAATGGAGCAGACCGGCAAATTCGACGGTGACCTAAGCTCCTCGGCGAGATCCAAAACTAGGGATGCAGGGCTCTGGCGGTGGGGAAGATCGAAAAGGGGCGTGCGAGGGTCCTCGAGGAGTTTTCCTCGCGTACGGGTTCCCTAGAGGGCACGGAATCGAACTGAGCGCGAGATCGATCCAGGCACGGCCTCGGGTGCGCATGCGGCATGCCTGCGCGCGTGCTCGTCCGACCGGAGGAAGGGGATGGGTGCGGGACCCCCAGTCAGTGGCTAAGGGCAAGGCGACGAGGCTGCGCGTACCGCTTCGCTTAGGCTTAGTGGGTTGCGAGCGACAGGAGCTGCTGGGCCGCGACTGCGGGCTGGCTGGCTATTTCTTTAAAAAAAATAAAAACTACAGGAAATAAATAAAATAAAAACATACACTAGTATAATCCTCAAAATAATATAAGTACACAGTAAAATTATACCTACCAGTATACAGTACAGGAACACTAGTTCCACCTCTAATGCAATTTTTGCAAAATAGTTTCTATGCAATAGGCCACACAAACAGCAACAAACAACCCAAATAAAATATTTTGGAGAATATGAAAAATACCAGAACGTATCAGATATATTGGAAATAATATTCTGGACATTATGAACATTTTTTAAATAGGGGAGAAGTCATGTTTTCTCCACTCCAATAAATTGCCTTTTGTTGCATAATGATCTGAATATTCTGAAAAAGGAAATGATGCAATAAAAATAATATGATATGCATATGAATGATCTATTAACATCCAAATTTAGGAAAATTGGGATGTTACAAGACATGACCTTGGGGTCATCTCACTCTCTTCAAGATGGTTTGGCTCACTATCTTACCTAAAGTTCTGCCTAGCATAAGAGATTTGACTCTAAAAGAGAAACAAGGAGACACGTAACAGGTTTCACAAATATATAAGCAATGATAGTCAGGATGCTAACAATTCCGTCCCATTTTATATTGGCAAATAAGAAAATAAATGGATTTGTTCTGCATGAGGAAATGGTTTTGTTCTGTATTTTACAACTACAATTTAAGACGAGCAATTATTGCAAACATCCAATCAGATGTAAACACCAAAGTAAATAGCAGTGGAGGAAATGATGCCTATCCAAATCTATACTAGAACAAAGTTTGAAGGCTTGAGAAGGATAAACTTACATTACATGTTAACATGGGCTGGACAAAGCCCTTCTCCATGTCGATGGAAGGATCAAGAAATTCCCCAAAGAAACTTCTTTATAAGTGTTGTCTTTATTCTACATTTTGTAAAGAGTAAATATAGATCAAATAATATTAGAAGAAATAGAGGATAATAAAGCTCAGGTGTAGAGTGATGATACATAATCAAATAACTATTAATTAAGTACTATGTTACAAGGTAAAAGGTACTGACAAGAGGAATGCAGACATCAACATGTGCAGTGGCATTGGCTTTATTCAAAAATTTGGTAAGAGTAAATATAGATCTGATAATTTGGAGAAAGTTGAGGGCAGGGCAGATAAGATGCAGAGTAATGCTAGACAATCAACTATCTCGCAATGCAAGTACAGTAATACGACCATCGTCCGTTATTTCTTGTCGCTCAAATGGATGTATATAACACTATTAAGTTCTAAATACATCCAATTGAGCAACAATTAATTCGATACGGAGGGAGTACATGACAACGGTACTTACATGAGCATCCCACGTCCCATCAATCTCCATGCGTCATCAAGGCCGCAGGCGGTTAAGGCCAGTGGTGCTCCGCACTTGCCCTTTGGCTTCGCTTGGAAGCCAAGTCCAAGCGCACCTTGGGTCCGGGGGCTACTGTCGGCGTCCTGAATATGGGGGTATCCAGCCCTGCCTGCCTACAGCCCACCACGTGGCTCCATCGATGGCCTGGTACGGCCTAGCTTCAGCATAAACAACTTAAGACCCTCGCGAGGGGCCAAGCCTCGCTAGGCGGACGACGCCAAGACCCGTGAGGGGATCGGCCTCCTCAGGCTAGCTCCCGAGGGGCGGAGAGTTCTATGCAAGGCCTACCTCACGAGGCTCAGTTGACGTGAGCCGTGACTACTAAGGCCAGGCGAGCGCCAGGCAGGCGTAGAGCGTAGTTTTCCTCTTCGGTGCAAAGGAGGCAAGCCACAGGCGCGGAGTCCCGGGGAATCAGCTAAAGGTTTCCATTTTGGTGCAACAAGACCAAGACCGGCAGGACGGAGGTCATCGACGAGCCCACCGCAGCGTCACGACCGTTGTAGGATCCCTTCTGGCCAATATTTGGGAAGAGGATCAAGGCCACTATAAATAGGACTTAGCCACCACCATAGAGAGGAATCCCCGGATCTACTAGCTCACACCACACCAGCTCCATCGAGCTCAAGAACACCTCACCTCCTGAGGCACGTTCATCCTTGTACTAGTTCATCCTCAGCCTACAAGGCAATCCACCACACCACACTTGATTAGGGTATTACACCACAACGCTGGCCCAAACCAGTATAAACTGTTGTGTCGCTTTGTCTCTTCGAGCTCGACACGCTAGGCTTAGGAAGATCCTCGCGAGTAGGCAGGCTGGGTAGGTTGAGATCTCCGCACGCACCCCAGAGTTCAAATCTCTCAAGGGTTTGCAGAACCCATAATCCGACATTCCTATAGCAGTTTGTTGCTCAGTTGCAATTTTAGCAAGAGTTTTATAACTGGGTTTGGGTTCACATTCAGAGTCATCTTCACTAGAGGTCTGAAAGTAAGCATAGCGTGAGTTTACCTTAGCACCTCTTGCCATGAAGCAGTAGGTGGGAGCAGAGTTGTCATCGTCATTGACTTTAGTGTCAGCAACATTGTCTTCAGTACTGGAGACGGACTTGGGGATGAATGCCGAAGCTAGAGCCAGACTTGCAACGCCAGAATCAGACACCTCCTCCGACTCCACCTCCGCCTCCTCAGAAGCAGACTCCTCCTCTAAATCCATTTCCTTGCCAATGAAATCACAAGCCTTGCTGGATGAGATCTTCTTGCGAGATGAAGACTTTGAAGAAGACTATGAGAATTTCTTCTTCTTCTTCTCGTCAGAGTCATATTCCTTGCTCTTCTTCTTCTTTTTGCTTCCTTTTCCCACTGAGTACATTCATATATGTAATGTCCTGGTTTCTTGCATTTGTGACAGGTTCTCTTCTTGTAGTCACGAGTGGAAGCCTCAACATTCTTGGAGCTAGATTTTGAAGATTTTCCGAAGCGATTCTTCTTGGAGAACTTTTGGATTTTTTTCACAAGCATCACTAGCTCTTTGCCTAAGTCTTCATGATCATCAGAACTATGGTCAGAGTCTTCATATGAGGAAACAATCTTTGCCTTCAAAGCACGAGATCGGCCATAGTTGGGACCATAGATATCTCTCTTCTAGGATAGCCGGAACTCATGTGTGTTGAGCCTCTCAAGTATATCAGATGGGTCAAGATCCTTGAAGTCAGTACGTTCTTGGATCATCAGCGATAGGGTGTCAAATGAGCTGTCAAGTGATCTCAATAGCTTCTTCACGACTTCATGCTTAGTGACCTCAGTGGCGCCAAGTGCACGAAGCTCATTGGTGATATCAGTAAGACGGTCGAAAGTGAGCTGGACATTTTCATTGCCAAGCCTGTTGAAGCGGTTGAAGATATTGCGAAGCACATCGATTCTTGAGTCCCTCTGAGTTGAGACACCTTCGTTGACCTTGGACAACTAGTCCTAGACAAGCTTCGTAGATTCCAGTGCACTCACAAGTGCCATACTCCCCTTTGGTCAGATGACCACATATGATGTTCTTGGCAGTTGAATCCAGTTGCGCGAACCTCTTGACATCAGCAGCGGTGACGCCTTCACTGACTTGGGGAACGCCAGTCTTGACGACATGCCATAGGTCGTTGTCAATGGCTTCAAGATGCATTCACATCTTATTCTTCCAGTAAGGGTAATCAGTGACATCGAAGATGGGGCACGCAGCGGAGACCTTGATTATCCCTGTTGTTGACATAGCTAAAACTCCAGGTGGTTAAACTGAATCACACAGAACAAGGGAGCACCTTGCTCTAATACCAATTGAAAGTTCTAGTTATCAACTAGAGGGGGTGAATAGGTGATTTTTATGGAAGTCTTCGAGACAGCCAATGTCTTCGAAGGCAGGAAGTTGAAACACAACTAAACATAACACAACAGAAGATAGACTACACTAGCCATGCAATATAGTCAGAGTACAATACAGGTAATGCACGAAGACAAGTTGTAGCTAGGTAGACAAATCAGGATTGGAAGACTGTATGAAGCCAAATATGAATTCAGGGGTGAATGTTTTCACACAAAGTATTCAAACAGAACAGGCAATCAATGACTTCACGAAGCTGAACAGTAAGTAAAGGGGTGAAGTGATAGAACCAGTTGCTTGACGAAGACAAGGATTTGGTAGATCAGTTCCAGTTGCTATGACAATTGTACATCTGGTTTGGGAGGTTGAGATTGAACTCAGAAGACCGTGTCTTCACCTTATTCTCCTTGAGCTAAGGTCACTTAGTCCTCGCCCAATCACTCAGGTAAGTCTTCAAGGTAGACTTCCAAATCTTCATAGGCTTCGTTCACCGGCGATCCACAATGACTCTTGGATCCTCAGAACGCGACACCTAACCGATTGGAAGATCACAGTCTTCAAGTCTAACAAGTCTTCAGATCACATGAACAGAAAAACTTCAGTGATGCCAAACACTCTTTGGGCTTTGGTTGTTTGGGGTTTTGTCCTCTCAAGGATTCTCTCTCAAAGGCTTTGGAGGTGGGTTGCTCTCAAACGACAAAAGTCGTGCACTAACTCTGAGCAGCCACCAAATTATGGTGAAGGGGGTGGCTATTTATAGCCAGGGGCAACCCGACATGACTGGGTCATTTGGGAACTGACACGGGTCCAACGGTCGGATTTCAAACACACGCGACAACTTGACTTGGGCTACAAGCAAACTGACTTATCCAACCCAGGATAAGGTTTTCTCTCATTATCTTCACTCAAAGACATAGGATTTGTGTTGACAATCACGTCAGTTTTCTAACTTTGTTCACTTGAACCCCACTTGACAGTTCGGTGGTTCCTATGACTCAAGAAAGAAGAAAAATGAAACTACGAAAGAAACTATGTCTTCGTGCTTCATTGTCTTCAAGCGAATGTCTTAACGCGTCATTACCTTCGACACGAATGTCTTCGCGAACCACCAAATGTCTTCAATGTCTTCATACATTTTAGGGCCATCTTCGATGGGTAAACCGAATCAATAGGGACTTTTACCTGTGTTCTCGTGTGAATCTCACAAGCACATTAGTCCCTCAACCACGTCTGTCGTCAATACTCCAAAACCAACTAGGGCTGGCACTAGATGCACTTACATGGGGTCTTAGGCGGGTCCAAGATGACAGCTCCGTGACCTCAGCCTTATTAGGTGACCCCATCATTAGCCCCTGAATCGGTTGAGGTTTTGCAGGACAAATTAGTTGAACGCTTGGTGCACCGGTGGCGGGTGGGGTTGCCAGGGAGGGGGAACAGAGGTGGGCGTGGGCGAGGGAGCGTCATAACTTTTATTCCAGCCTCGGTCGAGTGAGTATATTTAGGGAAATGGTTGGCGTCGAAGGATAATTTTTACTCCACTAAGGCGGACTGGAAAACGGTTAGGTGTGCGTTAGAGGAGTAAAACCGACTTTTTACCCTGGTAACTCCGTATAGGGGATCGGTTAAAAATGCCCGAAAGGATCAACATAAAATACTAACAAATTCGGACGGAGAAAGTACATCGAGCAGAGGTAGACAAAGAAAATCTGACGTGCACTGTCAAAGCGAAAGTGCCTCCTTCGAAGAATGCGAGAGGCCTAACTTTTGCTAACCACATATAACAGATTATCCTAAAAAGGCGACAAGTGGCATTTGCAGCGACAGTAGACACTAGACAGTGGCACCCGGGGCCGGCCATCACGCATCGGCTCTTACGATCACCGGTCTCGAGGCGACGGCTCACACCCCAACCTACCGGCCGAAAGGCGCCAACGAGGCAAGATCAACGAGCCATGCGCCGGCGGCGTGCGTTTTTTGTCTGTCTCCACGAACACGCGCGGGCCCGCCCGCTCCGGCCGATCACACATCGTTCCGCTCCGGCGGCATTCAAGGCGCTCGTTGTCGTCACTGCAGAGCGAGGAAGACGGATCCGAGCGTCCGAGGGAAAACGAGATCTGGATCGCGGGATTGGCTGTACGCCTGTACCTGGTCTGGGCAGATGCTGACCCCGGGCCATGTTACCCTTGTCTCGTCTCACGCCACGTTCCGATTGGAGGAGGCACCAGCGAGCCCTATGTTTTCTAGCCCCTGTGTTTCTAGTAGCCGGGTGAAAAGGAGCAGGGCTTCTGCTACGCGCACACCATGAGCTTGTTGTGCCCTTTGCTTCATGTATTCAGATTGGCAAAGTAAACTCTTAAATCTACTTTTTTTTCTGGGTACGGATTTAAGTGTCAATTTTTGTGTCGAAGGAATTTATTTGCGTGGTCCATGTACTGATTATCAAAGACACATTGAACCAGGTTTTAAAAGTCCATCGCTCTACGGCGTACTCCCTCCGTTTTTATTTACTCTCCATATTATGTTTGACTGAAGTCAAACTTTGTAAAATTTGATCAAGTTTATAGAATACAAACATTTATCATAAAAATCTATATGATGTGAAAGGACATTCAATAATAAATTTAATGGTACTGATTTGTTATTGTATATGTTAATATTTTTGTTTATAAACTTTGTCAAAGTTTGCAAAGCTTGACTTTGACCAAAACTAATACGCGGACTAAATAAAAACGGAGGGAGTATTTCAAAGTTGATTGTGATCATGCTTTGCGCCGTAACCAATATAGTTTGGCAACCAAAACTGAGTCTTTTGATCTCTTGTTCGATTTACCAGTTGGTTGTAGAATTCTTGTTTGCCAAATGTGGTGGTGATGCAGTGATATGTAATATGTTCATATCTGGATTAAAATAATTTTACATTTTATATGGACCATATGCTATGGTATAATTTACGACTAGCGGTTGGTTACCCCGACACATGGTTCTCCCTGCTACCCCTGGCATCGTTGTTTGGTGTCCGTCTGCGATGCCCTTTACTCTTCACCTATTGTTGGTTCTTCGAGTGGAACACAACATTTGTTTGCGCCAATGATGTCCGAAAGTCTAAGGGTAAGCCTCCCTCTCGGTGCAAGTTCTTCACGCGACCAGTGATTCACCAGCGTTGCCTCATTACCCATAACCTCAAATGACGCAGCTAGCCCAACAATGGCATCAGTCGATTTTTTTCATCTCTGGCAACAACTTTGAACAACACTGAGGACTAGTGGCTTCAGACTGGGAAGTTCTCTTCTAAAAGTTAAGGCACAACTTCAACACAATGGTTATCCTAGTGCATATGTGCATTTGGAAAGAGAGGAACATAATAACGGTGAATAGAACATTCAATAACATCTAGGATTTTCTTTTTCTTTTGAATTGATAACATTAGAGGCTAGGATGTGGAGAGCCGTGAGGTTGCATGATTGACCAGCTAGACTACCACATTGCCGGAGCCTTGTGCTCCATCTATCTATTGAGATATGTTTTCCCCCCGCTTTGTTGGCAGCGCCTCGCTGTCTCAATCATTGTCGGGTCTTTTTGTCCGGTATTTTGTAGCTGCTTCTCCCTAATAAAGACCGGCTCTGTCCCTTTGGAAAACAAGGTCTTTCCTATGATAGAACCAACTCCAAGACCACGAAAACAATAGACAACATTTATAAACTAGAATTCGTTCAACAAAAAATCCAAATGCCATGTATTTATCTCTACTACAAGAGGGGAGTTGATGTTTGTATGAGATCAAATGTAGTTTCACCCCTCACCCCCCGTTTTGGAATAATCTAAATTAAATAAGTGTTTTCCTTTCCTCATCCTTATGTAAACCATGTTCTGCGCTAATCAATGAAATCTTACTAAAATCATGCCATGCATTAACTCAATCAAATCAAATCTTACCAAAACCTCAACTAAGTCCAAAGAAAAATCTTGACTTTCTCTACCCATATCCATACCTAATCAAATCAAATCTTATCAAAACTCAACTAAATCAAATTGTGTTCCCTTCCCGCACCCATGCTCAAATAAAATCAAATCTTATCAAAATCTAGAATATAATGGTATAATTGTTGTTGAACCACTAGAATATGTATGCCCCCATTGCATGATTAATTATTATTACATAATACATATTTCTTAAAACACTCCTGTTTTCAGCTGCACTATCTAGAACGTGCCTTGACACGTACTACTGCATGATTGCTTGTATTGAAGACACAATAAAATAAAAATACAGGCTTGACTCACCCCCCTGAAAATTTCACTTGACCGCCAAGTCCCAAAGCACAAGTGGAACACGAAACTTTGATGTGGCGGGCCGATGTGCCCCAAGCAATGTCAAAGGCGAAATGGAAACGGGGGGCGTATAAGTTCGAAAAATTCTCCATCCCCCCTTCTCTCTCTCTCTCCCTCCGTCGTTCGATCCCCGACGCCATCGTGCGCATCGCCGGCCAGGACAAGGCATACATACAGGTACAGCGGCCCCTCGTAGGGACAAGAAGAGACCCACCCAGAGGCAGAGGCCCGCCTCAAATGCGCCGCCGGCCGCGCGTCGCCGCACGATGAGCCCCGCCGCGACGGACGCCGGCGGCGACCTCTTCGCCGCCAACCTCAAGGGCGCGCTCCTCGCCGTCGCCTCCTCCGCCTTCGTCGGGGTCAGCTTCATCGTCAAGAAGAAGGGCCTCCGCCGCGCCGGCGCCGTCGGCTCCCGGGCAGGTCCGTCCGCCTCCCCAAGGCGCCGCTGTCGCTTTCTTGCCCCTCGATGTAGCTCTAGGTCTTTCTGGTTCATGAGAAAGGCGGATCCTTTGCGCCCGGCGCCGCGTATCTGTGGTGACGTGACCTTGGCTGTCCTCTGAAAATTGCAGGTGTCGGAGGGTATGGGTACCTCTGGGAGCCGCTCTGGTGGGTCGGGATGGTCACCAGTAAGCATCTCGTGATCCTCTTGCCCTTCGTCTGTTCCTTAATCATGTGAGAATTGGATTCAGATGTCTCATTGCAACCTGACTTTTTTTCAGTGCTTGTTGGGGAGACCGCCAATTTCGTGGCTTACATGTTTGCGCCAGCCGTCCTCGTCGCTCCGCTGGGAGCACTCAGCATCATTGTCAGGTAAAATTGCTCACGTTTTAGCTCGCATGTATAACATTATGAATTCGATTGTCGTGTTCGTTTGACATGTCCATGTGTGTGTTTCTTTGGTGATTTTTGGGGACAGTGCTGTTCTAGCCCATTTCATGCTGAATGAGAAGTTGCAGCGGGTGGGCGTCCTGGGCTGTATTCTCTGCATTGTTGGGTCGACGGTGATCATCCTCCACGCTCCTGAGGAGAGGCCCCCGGACTCGGTGGAGCAGATTTGGCGCCTGGCAACGCAACCTAGTAAGCTCCCATGCTATCTCCATGTGGCTACTTGCCATAGAAATGGACTTGTCTTTTGACATGGCATCTGTAATGTTGTTGCAGCCTTCCTTTGCTACGCTGCTCTAGCAGTGGCTGTGTCATTGCTTCTTATGCTATATTGTGCTCCACGGTATGGGCAGACGAACATAATGATCTATGTTGGTATTTGCTCTGTTGTCGGATCCCTCACGGTAAATGCTCTGCATGACTGCGCCTCTGGTTTCTTATAGTTGGTTCGTTTCTATATGATGAGTATTGACATCTGTTAGATGCCGTGTCTTGTTAGGTAATGAGCATCAAGGCTGTGGGCATTGCGATTAAACTTACCATTCAGGGCGAAAACCAGGCTGGGTATTTCCAGACGTGGCTGTTTGTGACGGTTTCAGCTATATGCTTAGTCATCCAATTAGTTTACCTGAACAAGGTACCTCAGTGCCTGCCTTGATATGTAAAAAGGGAACTTTTGTTCCTTACAGTTTTTTCAACAACATATTCATAAAAAAGAAAAAAGAAGCTCTGTTAGATAATGTGTCGCATGATCTGCCGATCACATCGCAATATCCTCATCTCTACATCACTTGTTATGTTCAACTTTCAGGCATTGGATACTTTCAATACGGCGCTGGTTTCTCCCATCTATTATGCCATGTTCACAACCCTCACTATTTTAGCAAGTGCCATAATGTTCAAGGTGAGCAATTAAAACATCAGGCATTCTTGACCATTGTGTTAATTGGTTATCTGACTTCTGTTTACCTGACTATCCAGGATTGGTCTGGGCAGAGCGCAAGCATTATTGCCTCCGAGACTTGTGGATTTCTCACAGTTCTTGCCGGTATTATTGTGCTACATTCCACCAAAGAACCCGATCAAAATCTGTCCCCAGGTACATGCTCGCGAAGCCTGGTACAATGGCAGGAGAAATATCGTATTCCAACGCACTCATCATTTTCCTCTCCATATGACTGCAGACCTTTATGCATCTCTCACTGCACCCCTCCCTCCAAAGATATATTGGCACATCCAAGGAAACGGCGGCGACGTAGGGAAGCAAAAAGAGGACGACTCACTTCCCTGCGATTTCATCACCGTCGTGCGCCAGGACTACTTCGTCTAGAAAATTCTCAGGACGGCATATGCGTTTCATATGTGCCAGCCAGCCTCAAGACCTTCATGTGGCGAGGGTGGACCCCAGGGCCTGTTACCGACGGTACAAGGCCATCCTGGCCTGAAAAAATGTGAAAATTTTGCAGAGACATCGTGTTGTACCATACCATGACCAAACCGGTTGCGTCGGAGCTAGGTGTTGTACGATTACCTGTGTACTGTAGAAATCGCGCCGTGTGAGGAGGATGTTGTTGTAGGGGGGTTTGTGAGGGATGTTGTAGATGTTGTTGCCTGTCTGATGTGAATACCAAAGCACACAACGCTTTCTGTTGCTAGTGTGACATTTTGTTTCACCCTTGTCGGCCTCGGGATGTTTCAGTCGCTGTATTGTTTGTTTTAGGCTTGCATTGTACACTCCGTTGTTTGTGTCTGTGGAGAAGCAATTCCACCTTTGGTGGTCATCCTGTTTTGCGTCTGGGTTGAGAAGGTTCTCTGCTGGTCATACCGGTGCCTTCAGGTGTTATAAGAATAATAACACAGCATTGTGTGTTGAGATCCTCGCAGTTGTACTGTTGTAGTGCGATGACATTGGCGGGTCCACATGCAGTGACTGGATCTCATCTGAAGAATAAAGACTTAATCAAACTACTTTAGTGATCTAAAGCTCTATTTTGTTTACGAGGAGTAAACTGCGCAGAGGATCCTACCCTGTGTTGTAATAACACACAATTGTTTGATAAGTTTGGTTTCCTCGTAGCGTTGTGCAATATCTTCACGAACAGGGAGGTGGCGTCTGAAGAAGTCCATCTCGTTGCCAGGAACAGAACAAACGTTCTGCAGGGTCCTTTTCCTCTGCGGTAGTTGGGACTACTTAAGAGACCAAAAAAGAACGAAATCCCCTAAATAGGAGCTTTTTTGCTTATAAGCAAGGTGCAAAAGCCAGGGAAAGCCCAACCAAACGTATGAACTGCCGTGCAATCTCGTATGTGGACCGGCGACAAGCCTTCTTGGATATGGACTTCGAACAGTGAGAAGTTCTTACTCTTTGGATGCTTTCCAGGATAGCGGACGCATTCAGACTCCTCTGACCGGAACGAGGTGTCCACTCTAAAAGCAAACCAACCATATCTGCAACTCATTGTTTGCCTCATCATCTATAAGTTCACAAGTTTTATTACACGGCTATTATTCACTTGCTAGCAGTACCAGTTCACATAGCAGTACGACTTATATCTCCCTAGATAAGTACACCAGACAACAGGATCGTCACAACAACCACAAACTTCAAAGTAGAAGATGCTTACTAAGCAACAACATATATCATACATGCACAGTAGCCGTACTGTGAACCGGAGGGTCTGCTCAGACCCAGAGCTTGTGCAGCGCGTGCAGCTGGCCCAGAGAGGAAGATTTCAGAGACAGACGATACATCTCTTTCAGCTTGGCTGCGTCACCCCTGCCGCCGCCGTTGGCCTGACTGGCGGCGGAGGCTGCCGGCCTGCTTGTGTCCAGGTTCCTCAGCATGCTCTTCAGCAGGCTCTGCAGCTGGCTCCAGAACTTCGGCTTTATGTCCAGGTTCACATCGTTTGAGTATTCCTCGTTCGCTTCGACAACATGGCGGCCTTCCAGCAAGTGCATCAGCGCGGCTTCAAGCATCTTCAAACAGATACCAAGAAACATGATTATGATATCACAGAAGAAATCCCGTTCCACATTCACAAATAAGACATCCTAGGCGCGCGCGTAAGTGAACGCATAGCCTCAAACCTAAATGCTCAACCGGTTTCGACCTGCTGTTACTAACCACAACCCAGAATGCAGTGAACTATTGTGATTTATGTACCGCTACAGATGCCTTTTCCCCCAAATATCCCTACGTAGAACTCCTGCTGCTTAGCAGTAAAAAAACAGTACTCAGCAAAATTACTCTTAACACTACAATCATAATGTATTAACCAAATGCAAAATGCAACATACTAAACGATTCTAATCAAATGACATTGCGCCGCTCGATTCTGCACGCAACTACTCCCTCTGTTCCAAAATAAGTGTCGTGGTTTTAGTTCAAATTGTATGTCAGGTAATGCCCTTTCCGGAATGCCAGAAAAGAATAATCGTAACTAAGATCTAGCAGACTGAGTAACTAGAATAGGAGGAGATGGCAAGCCAGGAAGAACATACCGCACTAGAATGAAACGAATCAAAGATGCTAGTAGAAAGGGCAGATTGCGCCATAAGGATGTTAAGAAACATGGTAGGATGCGTCTTCGGACCATAGAATTCTAAAGCCTTCTGCCAGTTCTTCTCTGCTAGGGAACCATACCACTTAGCTTTCTTACGAAATTTATCCTCGTTCTTCTGTTTGACCTCCTTGTTAACCAAATCCAGGAACTTCAAGCACAGATCCCTTTGATAGCAACCAAGCTGAAAATGGCCAAAAGCAGCCTCCTGTTTGCGAAGTTCACCAAGGGACTCATATGTAGACAAAGCCTCCCGAAAAGCATCACTTGCTGAAATCTCAAGAACTGTTCTGTTAGATGATTCATCAACAAGTCCACCTTCGTAGCTGCCAGTTAAAAAGCTTTCCCTTGCCAAAAGCATTCCGAGCCTCAGGTGGGTATGGGCATACTGGGTGTAAACTTCGTTGTACAGTGATTTATCAACTTCATTGTCAGCAATAGCATACTTCAGTTGCCTCTTAGCTGCGGTATAGTAGTTTATTGCTTGAAAATATTCCGACTTGGCAGACTTCACAGATTGCATATATGAGCCTTCAGGAAGATCATACATCTGAAATTCTTCTATCTTCGACGCCAATTTCTCTGCTAAAGCTCTTCTACCATGAGCTAAGTTACAGTTGATCAATATAACATTTGTGTGATCAGAGACCTCTTGAAATGCACAAATAGCATCAGCAAAAGCAATCTCAGCCCTACTCAAATTTTTACTCTCAAGTCTAATGCGGCCAAGTTCATTGAATGCCCAACCTCTTTTCTTAAGGATGGTGGAGAACTCTGCCGAGCGCACAGGAAATGCAAATATGGCTCCCTTAGCTGCACCATAGCAGTGAATAGCAGAACACAAGTTGTATTCAGCATCTCCTGGTTTAGGACCTCCAAGGTACTTAAAAATACCACCGCTCGAACTGGAAACATCGCCATTAGGTTTATCAGGAATAGCATAAGCATTACTTGACTGATTATCCATGGTGTGATCATGATCAGGTTCAGCATTTGCCACCGTCCTTTTCTCAAGACGAGTATCATTCGTGCTGTTCTGAGTTTCTTCAGAACTTTCCGTAGCTTCCTGCGCATTAGGTTTCTCTATAATTTCAGTAGATTGTGAACGAATGTTCCTGCCAGATGCTTTTTTATTTTTCTTTCTTCCATGCAATGTAGAGGCCTCAGGACTACTGCTGCTTGCACTACTGCCACTATTTGCCCTATCACTTTGGCAGCTACAGTTTATCAGTGAGCATGTTCCACAATTCTGCTTATCTTTCCCCAATTTTCTCTTAAGACGTTTGACTTCCATTGCAACTTCATTTGACATCCTAAGTTCACCTTCAGGCTTTTGCTCCTGGAGCACCGGTGCTTGATGGCTGCCCAATCGGTGATATTCCGCATAGACATCGCCTACAAGCATCCACACATTGGCCCAGAATAAATAGTTTGGAGGCAACTGTTGAGCAGAAATATCATAACCAAAGCATTTTGCATTCTTGAAATATTCCGCTTCATCCAATACAAGGCTTGAGTTTAGATCACCATCTTCAAGGCACAGCGAACTATTGGACATGGATGAGATGAATTCATCACCATCTAGATGTTTAGGCATAGACCCATAAACCATGCAAGCTAATTCCACAACTTTCAGAGTGCGATGAAGCTGCCCATCATTTCTATACGCCTCTCCAAGTGCCAGATAAGATTCCCCCAGCAAAAGAACAAGTTTCCACAATTTATGGTCCATTTTCAGTTTTGGTAGCCACTCCCTAATGTCACAAACTTCAATGCAATCAACATCACCACATCTACATAAAGAGAAGTCAACAGGTCTCTCCCAAATGGTGTCTGCACTGTCAACACAATCATCCTGAGTGTTCTGCAGCTGCCGGTTCCATCTTAGAGATTTGATAGCTTGTGATACGTGATGTATAGCTGCCAACTTTGAGGAGATAGCATCAGCAATTGGTTTTGATATCTGAGAGTTTCCAGCCTGACACATAAGCAAGCTATCATCAGAGACATCTTTTGTAGTTGAAGATGCAGTACCAGTATCAACATGACCATGTGAAGATTCTGATTGTGAATACTCCAACATAATATCTACGGCTGCTGGCTCATCCTTGCTTATCTCTGTCAATACATCATCGTGCTCTGATGGTAAATTCTGAAGGCTCAACTGTGGAGACTCATCATCCAAGTCAGTAAGAGTAACTTCCGATTCAAGCAGAAATGATTCTGTTGTCAGTTCCAATTCCTCATAGCATTTAAGGATGAGCCTTGCAAACTGTTCATGAGCATATGCCCTGACAACCTAGAAGACGAAAGAATAAATCGTGAAACAAATTTCTCACCGAGGAAATAACAGATTTGTAGAATGGTGGGATGATAGATAAGTACCAGGTGATCCTGCTTGCTGAGGAAATCTAAACATTTTCTGAAGAACTTTGCACATTTTGCTCTATTACTAGGTACCTGCAAACATATAAGGCCTTCAACAATCAGTAAAGCTGTACTAAGTACATCTTCAAAAAAGAAAATGTACATAAGCAAAGTAAGAGTGACAATTCCCTGGCACCTTCGATAAAGACATCCTATGAGCAACACGATAGAGGAGTGTGCCCAGAGAGAAGAGTGATTCCCTTCTCCCCTTGTTCATTAAAGAGGACACAGGACTGCATGTAGATATATGATCACCAGCAGTACGTTTTTCAGGTAGTATGGACAAGTCATATAACTGCACAACATCTTCTTCAGCGCCTTTGTAGAGCTGAGAAAGCAAACCTTCAGTATAAGTGCACAAGAACTAGCATTGGTAGTTACCAGTCTTGCTAAATAAATCAAGTTGTACATAAAAATATCGAAAGACTAAAAGGTTGAACAGGAACATATCTAACACATGTTGACTATCATAACTTCATAAGTAGGTTCAGAAGCCATACCCAATATGCACCAGGGTCTTGCTTACAGTTATTCTGAAGGAACCTTAGGACAGCTAGGCCATTTTGCTGGACGACCTGTGGATGAAATGCAGGTGTGCCATCATCGGACACACCCTTAAGTAGAAATATATCATCATTTTTTAGAAGCTCATAGCCTTGGACAACACCATTCTGATGATAACATATGGCCAGTTCTGGCACACTTGCCATAACATTGTCAAGCCAAGCTTCTAGCCAGTTCAATGGAGTAACCTATCAAAGGCAAATTGTCAACAGAGAGAGTAAGGCAATTTGTCAACAGAGAGAGTAAGGAAAGAAAATATCAAGCCATATATTAAATAAATAAATAAAGCATACCTGTCTAGAAACATCCCATAGGTGCAAGCTGACTGCGATATATTTCTCATTGCTAAATATAAGCAAGTCGCTACCCAAGAGAATATGGAAATTGTGGAACTGCCAAAAGCAAACCTTCCGAAATCCATTGTTCCCCACTCTCCTACTCTTCTCAGATTCTTGCACCTCACAACTGGGGGTTTCACCAACACGAGTGGTTTTCCTAATGGGGTCCGATCCTGGAACTTTTTGCTTATTTTCCCTTGCACCCCAGTACAGGCTTTCACAAGTACCATGTGACGGTTTTCTACTTTTACTGATATTCTGATCCAAATACGGCGACGTGCTAAAATTAGACGAGGAGGACGAATCCAAGGAACCCTCCCTATGACCGAAGGGTCCATGCAACATGGATGCTGTTTGCTTGTCCTGTGATGGTTGATGACTTGGTGGGCAATCACAGGCCTCTGCCCTAACCGAGTGCATCGCGAAGTTCTTTAAAATTGATGGATCAGATCCTTTAGGTTGGTTATTTTGTCTTCTAAATATCTTTTCACCTTCATCAACATCAGGCCTGCAACACAATGTGGAGTGGAGCATTAGCATTCACTACATTGCATATGGTCGTTTTAAAGTACTGAGCACCTTACCCTGAGTTTAAAATGAGTGTGTCTCCAATACGGCTAACAGCAATAGATACTTGTGCCTTAGAGTAAGGTATTTTAAAGATCTGCTTTAGAATATCAGTTGGAGCAATCACATCTATTTCATCGCCATATTCAGCTAGGCCTGACACAGCTAGTGCTTCACACTTCCTTGATAAGTTTTGGTTGAAAAGTCCGCTTCCACACCGTAATCCTGAAGAATATGAACAAACATAATCAACGGAAATGTATTTCATGCCAAACAACTTCAATATTTGGGACTATTGGATCATGCGGACAGCGGTGTAATAAGCACACTGCCTAGATGGTAGTCGGCCGCATATTTGGTGCTAGTGGGGGACCACGAATACCTGATCCAGAAGCCTATCAGCACCATTAGATGTTTATAATCGCCTGACTAATGCAATTAGTCTGATAATTTCTGTGCAATCACGCAACGAATTCGTGAAGTCCAAAAAAGAACACAAGGTTTTTACCAGATCTGCTGACACGAAGCAGAGCAATCACGGATGGGTACCATCAAAGATGTCAGTACCACCCCATGATGTCGCCTAAGCCTTTTGAACTTGTTCGTGTGCTAGATGGAATGCTCACCTCACAGTTTATCCCCTGAGCCGATGGGGTTAGAGCTTTTATTGGAAACGGCAAAGGGAAGGTGGAGAGCTAAGAACGGGAACAGTTAGATAGATGTAGAAGGGAAAGGCGAAGGCTCACATGACCAAAAGGGGAGGTGCTTCCTTATCTTATTACGTAGGATCGCCTTTATCATCTGTTGTTTGTTTGTCTGAAGTGGCTTGCTAGGCTTTCTACTAACCACCCCAATATTCTTTAGTCTGTTTTTATTAATTCCAAATATATCATCAATGCATTAATGTGAGCACATAGTTTTCCATATAATCGGTAGGCGGCAGTCGGCCACCCGTACTTTGTCTTCAGCAAAACTGGTGGACAGCAGATCACTTTTGCAAATTGTAGGAATGATGTGGCAGTGGCCTAGGTGGCATCCTGCGGGTAAGTGCCGTTTCAGATAATTAGAGCAAGGTTAGTGGGCTGGAAGATAGATGTTGTCGACAGCAATAGGAAGAGAGAAATATGTTTCTTGCCTGCCTTTAAAAACAATAACCCCCTACTATGAATTCCCAACATGATACAAATTCTTAGCTATTTCTATATCTCTAGCTTGCATAATCTTCTTGTGGACTCTTTCCTAATATGCCTAACTCTCCTCCTGGATTACTAATTTATGTTTCCTGCTGTGCGCCATGGACTACTACAGTTTCACCTCCTGTGCTTTACACAGTTACACTACAGCACTGGTATCTCAAACAGACTGATTCCCGTTATTTGAAAGGTTTTGCTGCTGCATGTACCACTGCAGCAAAAGCTCATCGGATGAGATAGAAAGGTATCATGAACATGAAATAGCAAACCCCAAAGCTGGTATTTTCACTCTCTCACAGCCTCACTTCTTACCTCAGATTTACAAGGGTAATACTCACAAGAAGAAGCATATACAAGTTTAACAATGTACCGGGTGGGGGGGGGGGGGGGGGGGGGGGGTTGTATTTATTGCTACCGACCAAATATGCTTGAATAATAATTCACCAGGTCATGTTACCTAGAGTTTTCACAGGTACCATCCATCAACTGTAAATACCAAACATCATTTAATTATATAGGGTGTGGCTGAGAAATCACTTGGATACATGTAAAAGGCATCCAATAGTGACAGTTTTGACTCACATATGCTTACCACATGCTAAAACAGTTATAATTTTAATAGTGCACGCATGTTTTTACCATCAGTAATGCTGCCTTATACTACAAACCGCCAAGAAGCCTAGAATCTTTATTTGATGATCAAACTATAACAACGAAGGCTCGACAGAGGTCACCTTCAGTACTCTTCGCATCCGTTGGGAAAACCTTCTCCGGGAGGTTTGGAATCACGGGGAGTGTGTTGAGGTCAGTCTCCAGTGGCAGCATTTGATACCTTGGAGCTCCAGTCCCAGTCCTACAATATTTGTGACAATAAGAGCAAGATTAAACTAGTGGTTCTCCTTACTCAGACATTTGCAGACAAGGGGAAATCTCATTTGATAGCAGTAATGTGTCACTTTACACTTCCCAACATGATTTTGCCTACATACTCCTTAGCTGATGCTGTCTGAATGCAAAAAAAAAAAGAGAGAGAGAGCACGTGCGGCGTGTGTGTGTGGAAATAGTGTCCACCACCATTCTATGTTCCAGCAAAAATATCTATATTCTGCAGGTTTGCAAGTTGTAACCGCTCCATTGATATACGGTGCATTCACGATCACTGGACCAGTCGTTGCTAAAAGCAGCAAGCCCGCCCGTAATCACTTCACCATAGTCACTCTGCCCCCAAATATACCATAACAAACCACTAACCGAAAGAAGCGATTGACATTTCATCTCCAGGCTCTACTCGGACATTTGCGGACTACAAGAAATTTCATTCGGTAACAGTTACGCGTCACTTTACACTTCCCAGCATGATTGTGACTACATACTCGTTAGTTGATGCTGTCCAAATGAAAAGAGAAAGGGTGGAGATAGTGTCCCCCACCACTCTAGGTTGTAGGTTCCAACACAAAATCTATGTTCTGCTAGTTTGTAAGTTGTAACCGCTACAATGAGATACAGTGCGTTCACCATTCGCTAGACCGATCTTTGCTGCAAGCAGCAAGCACGCCGGTTGATCATTCGCCATAGCCACTCTCCCCCAAAATAATATCATAACAACCCAGTAACTGAAGAAGGGATTCACATTTCATCTCCAGGATCTACTATACAAGTACCGTCTTAAGCCCTCACAAACGAATCACAATCAGGAACAATTCTAACTGCACAAGCAAAGCAGATAGTGCTCTCCCCCAATCGCATTCTACCTCAAATTCGCCAGCACAGCCCTCGACATCCCACAACCGCACTCAACACGCAAGCCCTAAGCAACATAATCGCTCGGGTGATTCGGATTGAACAGCCTCCCGATGGATTCGATCAGGAGCCTGCATCAGAGCCCATCAAATCGCACGAAGCATCAGCTAGAGGCACCTAGACTTGTGCACGCGCCACTTCGATCGAACAAGCGCAGGGGCGCGGAGAATCGAGAGGAGGGGGAGCTCACGGGGAAGCGGAGGGGAGGAGGGCGGGGAGGTAGGCGGAGTCGTCGGTGGGGACCGGGAGGGAGCCCACGCGGAGGTAGCGCGCAGGCGGCGGCGCGGCGATCTCCAGCCGCCCCACGCACTGCATCTCCCCCGACGCGTCCATCGGAGCCGTCCTTCCTCCTCGCCGCCGGCGTCGGCTTGTGGAGCTCGCTCGGATCGCGGCAGCGGCAGCGCGTTCCGTGCCCGGCTTGACGAACGCCCACGGAGTCAGTGGAGAGTGCTAGACGCTTCTACCGCTCCCCTTTGGGCCTGTCATGGAGTCAGACCTGGGCAGATGGGCTGGCACGGCCCGACCTGGGCTAAAGTGTGCCACGGCACACTTACTACACGGGCCGTGTGATGCCCGTGTAATGACCTTGGCTAAAGTCCCCTAAAAAAAAACTTACTATACGGGCCGTGTGATGCCGGCCGGGAGTGCGCCTTAGTTTTGCAGGGATTAAACTGGGGAATATCTTTTGCTCAAAAAAAAAACTGGGAAATATCTAGCCTTTTCGGCGATAAAATGTCAAGGTGTGACTGACCTAAAGTGTTCTCACTTGCTCTTGACTTATCACTTGAGGACATACAAATAGCTTCAGACTGTCAAGGTGTGATCAAACATATCCATAAAAATATGGCTACACTCTAGCATTATTAAGGACATCAGTCTTACATCTCTGCAGTTCTCTCGCAGTTCCTTCACCTTTAAAAGAAGAGAAACTAATCTTAAGACATATAGCCTCGCTAAACATACTCTAGGCCTTTCTTTAAGATGCCATGTGTGGCTCCTTAATCCGCCGGATCTACATTGCATTTTTATGAACTTTTATAATCAATAAAGTGGAGTGTATTTAGACTCCAAAAAAAGGTGTCGGTTGAGTGGGGACCTCATGTGGGGCGCTGGCCAAGAGAGCTCCTTGTTGGCGCCTTAGGACACCCTTATGTCTCGCTTTAAGTGAGCACGGGGGGAAGCCTCACGTCGGGGGGAGCCCAGATGGGCCGGTCCAACCGCTTGGGGGAGAGGAGGGTGAGACTCGAGGGGCGGCGGCTAGGGTTTTCTCCCTCGGGTCGCCCGCGGGGGCGACGCGAGGGGATGAGACAAATGGGAGAGATTTTCACTTTCCGGCCTCTGCACCAACCAGGGATGCATACAACCATTTTAGTATGAGTACCAAGATAAATATGGTCCTCAGAATTTGATAGATCAATACCATAGTTACCATACCAGTGCATAAGTTAACTCGGAAAAAGAGAGATTGAATACCTAGCAACTATATGCAGAACTTGCCCGAACATGACAACATAAAAAATACAACTGTGAATATTAAAAAAAGTACTTGACATCTAACAAATATTTTTTTAATATTAAAAAATGTACTGTATTTATTAAGTTACTTGTATCAGTACATATTTTTTAATGTTATTGTTGTAACATATAATGTTGATTTGTGAGATGCTACTCGTTATGTTGAGAACCAGTTCATTAAATTTACAAAGTTTATTGTATTACTTGTTGTATTAGATTATTTATGAATGTTATGTGTTCTGATGATTTAAAGTTAATGCTTGAATTGTTCATAAATATTTATATGATATATACATACATGCATTTGTATGGTATATTGACTTGTTTTATGTTTTTGTGATAAAATATGTCGTCTAAGTCAAGTTATTTAGCAAGTATGACATCGAAATGTGATAGATATTTAAGATATTATTACACTGAAGGAGATGACTCAAGCGGTAACTCTGAATCTAGATTGAAGGTAGATCGTGTTCGTGCTGTTCTGAATGGATTTACGGGGTACAAAAAAATTATGCTCTGGTAAATCAAATTTGATGGTTTGTTGAACTTACTTGCAATTAAAAAGGTTTATATTAAACTTAGTACATTTCTTGTAAGTGCAATAGATGTAAGGATCAGCGCACTAAGATGTCTCTAGATAGGAAACTCAAATTCTATACCAGAAATATGCACAAAGTATTTGGGATTTCTTTTGGACCTAGAGATATTTATGATAATATTGATGGCCAGGCAAGTGATGCTTCCAGGTATGATTTGAAATTATTCTCATAGCTTGAAGCCAGCATATTTCTTTGGCAGATATATAACAGAGTTATCAAGTGAAGCTGAAAGGGCATGCTTTAAGGCAGCATGTGTTATATTTATTATGGGTCATTTGGGAACACCTTTCTCTAAACATGATTACATCATTGTTGATTATTGGGGAGCCCTGTGTAGGACTGATTACATAGGAGAATATATGTGGTGTGAGTATGCAATGAATTATTTACTCAATGCTATTACAAAAGCACAACAACAAATTCAGTCGAATAGTCATATCATATACTTGTATGGCTGCCACTTCTTTCTACAAGTATGTTATCATGTGGATCTCAATTATCATAAGAAATGTTTCATGATTCTATACTTATATACACTATGTATGCAGATGTTCTACCTTGATAATCATGTACAAATTGTACTGAATAGACACATCAAACTGCCTGGGATTGTAGACTATGGTAAGCGCTAGATAAATCTTATGACTTATGATGGATGCACGGTATGTAGTGCATTGTTGGATTAGTTGTTCACATTAAATGTTGATATAACTAATCAAGTGTACTATAATTTTTCGTTTCTTTGTAGATTGAAAGACCTGAACTTGTATGTTATGTGAGGAATATGATTGATAGGAAACCAGAAAATTTTGTTGCCGCACATGCAGCTAAGTTAGTACCTATAGTGGTGGATGGTCCCTTTTGTAACATTGTCTCTCAAGTAGCGGTATGTTGAGACAACTCAATCATCCTAATTCTCATTCCACACCTGCGGTGGTGATGGAAAGACATTAAGATCACGAGGACCGAACTGAAGGATCGAGATCGGCCTCGAGGGGGTGGTGAATAGGCACAATTGTAAATTTTAATTACTTATTAGCAATTTTACGCAAGTGTAGAATATAAATGCGATCCTAACAATTGCAAGGTGAGTCAAGTTCTAGCAATATGATGAAAGCAATAATATAGTGAGCAAGTGATGACACACAAGTATAGGGGATTGCAACGGTCTTCGAGGGTAGTATTTCAACCAAATTTATTGATTCGACACAAGGAGAGCCAAAGAATATTTATAAGCCTTAGCAGTTGAGTTACTAGTTCAAACACGCTTGAGAAGTTATTTCTCTGTAGCAAAGTATTAGTAGCACAATAATATGACAGTTTGATAGTAGCAGTAACAGTAGCAATAGTGATTGTAACAATGATAGTAGCAGTTTTGTAGTAGTTGGAATAGTAGCAACAACAGTAGTAACTTAACAAAAACAATATGAGCAAAGCACATACATGGAGTAGTGATGGATATTTGGATGACATCGATCATGTTGATGATGATGGAGACAAATTGCCCCCTCCGGAGCCCCGAACGGACTCCAGATCAGGCCTCCCGATGAAGAATAAGAGGTGGTGGCTCCGTATCTTAAAACTGGATGAAACTTTTGTCTTTATTTTTTTCTCTAGAAGACGAAACTTATAAGATCGGAATTAGGTCAGATGGCCGCACGTGGGCCCCACAAGGAAGCATGTCGCACCCACTGCCTTGTGGGCAGCTGGTGGCCCACCTCTAGTTGGTGTTTGCTCTGGTATTTTTTATATATCCAATAAAAAATCTCCATCAAGTTTCGTCCAATTTTGAGAACTTTTATTTTTGCACAAAAAACAACACCAAGGTAGTTGTGTTGGAAACATCTTTAGTCCAGGTTAGTTTCATTTCAATCATGCAAATTAGAGTCCAAAACAAGAGCAAAAGTGTTTAAAAAAGTAGATACATTGGAAACGTATCAACTCCTCCGAGCTTAACTCATTGCTTGTCCTCAAGCAATTCAGTTGATAAACTGAAAGTGACAAAAAAACGTTTACAAGTTGTTTTGTTTCTATTATTGTATATAAGCTTAATTAGTAACCAAGTTTTCAGTAAAATCATGAACTAACCACATAAATGATAACACTTAGAACTCACATTTACTCATGCCAACACTTTGTCAAAACAATCATGATAAAATATAATAGAATGGTATCTCGCTAGCCCTTTCTGAGACCGCAAAATATAAATGCAGAGCACCTCCGAGGTTCAATCAGCGACTAAATATTGTAATTCAGGGTAGAAGTGATCCAGTCATGCTCACATCCAACATTAACTAGGCTCAATGCATGTTAAACTAAGAATGACAATAGCGCTCTCGAGGTTGGTGCTTGAATGAGAAGGTGATGACTCAAAAATAGAAGTAAATAACATGAAAGTAAAAGAATGAACCTTCGCTGAAGGAAGTAGATATTTGCAGAGGTGCCAGAGCTCAAAGCTAAAACAGAGATGAATACAATTTGAGTGGTGTGCTTTTCCTGTCAACATCACAACAAAGGATTTCAATATCTTCCATGCTAAACATATTAATGACAGTTCCTAAAATAAAAAGGTTTTTCTTCCCCACAACCATACAGACACAATCCATGGCTAGGCGAATCCTCGGGTGCCCTCCAACAATCAACTATCTTGGGGGAGTTTATTTTTTTATAAAGCAAGGGGAACTGGGCATACCAATTACCAGCCTCCCTCAAAGTTAACGAGGGAATAAACTCCCATTGCGAGTTAAACACACTTAGCATGGAAGATATTGACCGCCCCGTCGCTCCATGAGTGGTATGGGCACATAAAACATATGTTTATTTGAAGGATTAGAGATGACACATGAAAATTTACTTGGAACGGCAAGGTAATACCATATATGGGTTGATATAATGGATTATTTTGGCACAACTTTGGTTTTAGGAATTTGGATGCACAAGCAGTATTCTCGCTTAGTACATGCAAAAACTAGTAAATAGATTGAGAAGTGACCAACTAGAGAGCGACAACAGTCATAATCATGTGTTGGATAATTAACATTGAACATGGGCATGAGTAGGATATAAACACTCTGAATATAAATATCTTGAAGGCTATATTGGGTTTGAATCAATTACATGCATGAGCATGTGTCAAGTCAAGCCACTTGAATTCTTTAGAGGAGGATATCATCATGACATACTACATCATAATCATTTTAATGCATGTTGACACTTAAGATAATATATTATTCACTCCTAGCTACTTAAGCATGGCATGAGCAACTATAATATCTAATTGCCATCATAAACATGTTTACTCATAATATGCTGAATTAGAACTACTAAATTAAACATATTTACAAAAAAAACAAGAAGATTTCATACCAGCTTTTCTTCACCAGACCCACTTCATCAAATAATCGTCATTATTGCATTTCACTTGCACAACCGAATGATGTGAAAATTGTAATAGTGCAAGTGTGTCGTGGACTAAGCTGGAATCTTCAAACGATTCACACAAAGGAGAAGACAAGAAAATATTTGGCCATTCATTAGATCAACAGTAAAGCATGTAAGAGCCACTCGACAATTCTTATGAAGTCTTCTCCTTATGACAACTCAATAGAAAGAAAAGAAATTCAGAGAAACACACTCGAATGTTTTTAGACTTTTAATTTTTTTTTGAAGAAAATGAACAAAAGAAGAAAAATGAAAAGCGAGAAAACCTATTTACACCGAAGAACTCCCGACAAACAACGAAAGAAGAAATGAGAAATCTTTTTGGGTTTTCTTTTACTACTATGAACTAACTAAAATTGAAAGGAAAACTGAAAAGAAGCGATAATTTTTTTTGGATTTTTGAAGTTTTTCAAACACATAAAAGAAACAATTAAAATAAAATAGGGAAAAGGAAGAACACGAAGAAGTCCAATAAATGTGTGAACATGAAATGAAATGTTAGTGAGAATACGTACTCTCCCAAGCTTAGCCTTTTAGTCTAACTTGGTCTACGACTACTGGTGACTAGAGTAGTAATCATAGTGGTAGCTTGGGGTGGCATTCTGCGTCGCCCGGCCTCCACTGTCGCGTAGTGCTCCTGAGCCTGCACCAAATAGACGAACACATTTGTTTGTTCTGAAAGTCAAAGAGAGAAGGCGCAAGAAAAATAATAGAGACATCATGGTATTTATTAAAGGCCAGTTTATATTCATACTCGTTAATTCCATACTTAATAAATGTGTGGCGTTGCATCACCTCAAAATCCAATAAGTTAATTAGGAGGGGCACAAGATCATTGGGTCTAGTAGAGAAACCAAGAATCGCAGCCAAGCAAGAAGCATAGATCCCTGCATATAAATCACCATCACGCGAATTTCTGCATAAGCGATGTGCAATTATAACCCCAAAGTTATAGTCTCTAGAACCATGTACATCAGCATGTAGGATACTCAAATTAGGTGCACATATTGCACTCATCTGATGCTTACCAACTAGACATCTCCCAATAAATATTGCAAAGTAGTGAATAGCAGGAAACTTAATGCTTCTAATTCTAGCTTGTGTCACACCTCTATCCTCCCCATTACAAAGACTACTAGAAATGAATCATATTCAACCTTCCTGGTTCGTCAAGCGTACCCCAATACGGAATTATATATATATAACAAAATTCTTCAAGAGGCATACTATAGGATTTCTCATAAAGATGAAAGAGAACTCTAGAGGTGGTAGACAAGTACTCAATATGTTGCATAAATGAGTCAGTAAGTTGATAGTACTGGGTGCACTTATCTGCGAGGAAGGCGGTTAGCTCGGCATTCTCAATATATTGATCAAATTCTTGCTTAATACCGGCCTCCGCCATGACAAGATTTTGCATCGGCACCTTGCAAAGAGCTTTCTCGGGACTCATGATACGCCAGGCGTGCCATGGTTTGGCTAGCAGAGCCACCAGAGGACCTCCTTCTAAACATGTTTCTTTATCTTGTAAATTTCTAAAATATTTGGGCCACAAATAAGAGGTGAATAAAACTTAACAAAATTGATTGTAACAACTCCTACAAGTGTCTACAGGCTATATCAAGCATTCAAACTACTTAGAACCAAATAAATTCAACATGTAAGCTCATTTTCTTGGTCACCAACAATAGCAAAATAAGCAAAGTATAAACCACCAGAACAAAAACTAATTGGATCAATGGAGGAGTCACATACCAAGGAGAAATTTCTTTGAAAGGTTTTGAAAACGGAGTTTCAAGCAAAGAGATCGAAAATTCGTATCTAGGAGCAAGAGCACGGGCTAAGAACTGGACATGAATTTTTCTGGAGGTGGAGGAATGAAGTTTTCTTGAACTACGTTGGTATTTCCCCAAAGAGGAAGAGATGATGCAACACAATAACGGTAGGTATTTCCCTCAGTGATGAGACCAAGGTTATCGAACCAGTAGGAGAACCACACAACACAACGTAAGCAGCTCCTACACACAAATAACAAATACTCGCAACCCGACGTGTTAAAAGGGTTCTCAATCCCTTTCGGGTAACGGTGCCAGAAATTGGCACATGGATGGGAGAAAGTTGTAATAGATTGGATAAATAGATCGCAAATAAAATGAAGTGCAGCAAAGTATTTCTATATTTTTGGTTTAATAGATCTGAAAATAAAAGCAAATAAAACAGATCGGAAAGGCAAATATATTAAAGAAGAGACCGAGGGGCGTAGGCTTCACTAGTGGCTTCTCTTGAGAAAAATAGAAAACGATGGGAAAACAATTACTGTTGGGCAATTGATAGAACTTCAAATAATCATGACGATATCCAGGCAATGATCATTATATAGGCATCATGTCCAAGATTAGTAGACCGACTCCTGCCTGCATCTACTACTATTACTCCACACATCGATCTCTATCCAGCATGCATCTAGTTCATGGAAAAACAGAGTAATGCAATAAGAACGATGACATGATGTAGACAAGATCTATTTATGTAGAAATAGACCCCATCTTGTTATCCTTAATAGCAATGATACATATGTGTAGTTTCCCCTTCTGTCACTGGGATCAAGCACCGTAAGATCGAACCCATCACAAAGCACCACTTCTCATTGCAAGATAAATAGATCAAGTTGGCCAAACAAAACCCAAATATCAGAGAAGAAATACGAGGATATAATCAATCATGCATATAAGAGATCAAGAGAAGACTCAAATAACTTTCATGGATAAAAACATAGATCTGATCATAAACTCAGAGTTCATCGGATCCCAACAAACAAACCGCAAAAAGACTTACATCATATGGATCTCCAAGAGACCATTGTATTGAGAATCGAGAGAGAGAGAGAGAGAGAGAGAGAGAGAGAGAAAGAGAGAGAGAGAGAGAGAGAGAGAGAGGAAGCCCTCTAGCTACTAACTATGGACCCATAGGTCTACAAAGAACTACTCATGCATCATAGGAGAGGCGCCAATGGACATGATGAACCCCTTTGTGATGGTGTCTAGATTGGATCTGGTGTTTCTGGAACTTGCGGCGGCTGGAATTGATTTTCGTCGACTCCCCTAGGGTTTCTGGAATATTGAGGTATTTATAGAGCAAAGAGGCGGTGTGGGAGGCCATCGAGGTGGGCACAACCCGCCTGGGCGTGCATGGGGGCCTAGGCGCACCCTGGTGGGTTGTGCTCCCCTCGGAGCACCCCTCAGGTACTTTCTTGGCCCATATGATGTCTTCTGATCCAAAAAATTCCACAAAAAGTTTTGCTGCGCTTGGACTCCGTTTGGTATTGATTTCATGCGATGTAAAAAACAAGAGAAAAGAACAACTGGCACTGGGCACTATGTCAATAGGTTAGTACCAAAAAATAATATAAAATGACTATAAAATGATTGTAAAACATCCAAGAATGATAATATAACAGCATGGAACAATAAAAAATTATAGATACGTTGGAGACGTATCAACATCCCCAAGCTTAATTCATGCTCGTCCTCGAGTAGGTAAATGATAAAAACAGAATTTTTGATGTGGAATGTTGCCTAACATGTTCATCACATATTCTTTTATTTATAGCATGGACATTTGGACTTTTATATGGTTCAAAGTAGTAGTCTAGTTTTGACATGAAGACTTTAATACTCAAGCATACCAACAAGCAACCATGTATTTCAAAATATCAATGCTAAACCAAGTTATCCCTAGCCCATTATGCTCAACCATTGATCCATTCATGAAACACACTCGAATATTAGCTACACCCAATGCTCAAATACAATCATAGTGCCCCTTAGTTGGTGCTTTATAAGAGAAGATGGAGACTCAAATTCAAAATAAAAATTGAATAAAGTAAAAGAAATGCCCTTCATGGAGGGAAGTAGGGATTTGTAGAGGTGCCAGAGCTCAAAGCGAAAATTGAGAGATAAAAACATTTTGGGAGGCATACTTTTCCCACCAACGAAAACGACTTAGAGCTCCCAACACTTTCCATGCTAGATACATCATCGGCGGTTCCCAAACAGAAAATAACGTTTATACATTTTTTCACCATACTTTCACTTTCCATGGCTTATCCGTATCCACGGGTGCCCTCCGTACCAACACTTTCCAAGGAATTTATTATTTGACAACATAAAGTAAATTCATTTTTTTCATTTCGGGACTGGGCATCCCTAATACCTTTGTCATACTCTCGTGCAATGACAAGTGAATAAAAACTCATCGTGAGAAGAACACATATAGCATGGAAAATATAGGCCACCCCTCACCGCCTCGCGAGCGGTACGAGCACACAAAAGAGAATTTATTTTGAAAATTAGAGATGGCACATACAAATTTTCTTAGAACGGCAAAGAAATATCGCATATAGGTAGGTATAGTGGACTCATATGGTAAAACTGGTTTAAAGGGTTTTGGATGCACATGTAGTGATCATACTTAGTGCAAAAATGAAGGCTAGCAAAAAGATTGAGAAGCGCCCAACCAAGAAACGAAAAATCTCGTACCAAAGCATTAAGCATAAGTAACACCGAATAATTCACCATAAGTAGGATATAAATTTATTGCATAGCTATTGACTTTCGTACTTGCATATGGAATCACAAACCTTAACACCAATATTCTTACTAGAGCATAACTACTCATCAACATGACTCACATATCATATCGTCGTACTCAAAACCATTACTAGGAACCAAGTTTATTTTGTCCAATTATCTTCATGAAAGTTTTTATTATATCCTCCTTGGATATCTATCACTTTGGGACTAATTTTATATGTTGCTTTTAATAAGCTCAAACAAATTTAAGTGAAGAACATGAGCATAATATTACTTTCTCTCAAAATAATCTAAGTGAATCAAGAGAGAATTTCTTAAAAAATACTAACTGCCAAATAAATCTAAGTGAAGCATGAGAGCATTTCTTCAAAAATAATAAAGCACACCGTGCTCAAAAAGATATAAGTGAAGCACTAGAGCAATTCCATGGCTCTAAAAATTTAAGTGAAGCATAGGAGCAAGCATAGCATAATTTTTGGCTCTCTTAAAAAGGTGTGTCCAGCAAGGATTCAAGACTTAAAACACAAAGCAAAACAAGCAAGGACTCATATCATACAAGACGCTCCAAGCAAAACTCATAATATGTGACGAATAAAAATATAGTTTCAAGTAAAATACCGATGGTTGTTAGAAGAAAGAGGGGATGCCACTCGGGGGCACCCCCAAGCTTAGTTGCTTGCTACTTCTTAAATATTATCTTGGGGTGCCTCGGGCATCCCCAAGCTTATCCTTTTGCTAATCCTTATTTCTTCATCCATCGTAAGGTCACCCAAAACTTGAAAACTTCAATTACACAAAACTCAACAAAACCTTCGTGAGATCCATTAGTATAAGAAAGCAAACCACTACTATAAGTACTGTTGCAAACCCATTCATATTTTATTTTTTGCATTATATCTACTATATTCCAACTTATCTATGGCAAAAACTCTTCAAAGAAAACCATAGAATCATCAAAACAAGCACACAACGCAAAGAAAACAGAATCTATCAAAAAACAGAACAGTCTGTAGCAATCTAACTACTTCGAATACTTCTGTAACTCCAAAAATTCTGAAAAATTAGGACGATGTGAATAATTTGTTTATTAATCTTCTGAAAAAAGAATCAACTCAAAATCACTCTTCTGATAAAATTAAAAAAATCATGAGCACAAAAGTTTCTGTTTTTCAGCAAGATCAAATCAACTCTCACCCAAATCATCCCAAAGGCCTTGCTTGGCACAAACACAAATTTAAACCACAAAAACACATCTAATCCAAGGCATAATTGGGTATTTTATTGAAAACAACAAGAAAACCAAAAAGCAAAAAGATACAAGTTGGGTTGCCTCCCAACGAGCGCTATCGTTTTACGCCCCTAGCTAGGCATAACGTGAAGGATCTACGTGTTGTCATCTTTAGTTCTAGATCCATATGATTCCCTCATGATTGATTCATATGGTGGCATAATTCTTGTTCTAGGGAAGTGTTTCATACCCTTCCTTAGTGGAAATTGAAATTTAATATTGCCTTCTTTCATATCAATCACGGCACCAATAGTTCGTAAAAACGGTCTACCAAGTATAATTGGGCAATATGGATTTTAATCAATATCAAGAAAAATAAAATCTATGGGCACATAATTCCTATTTGCAAGAATAAGAACATCATTAATTCCTCCCATAGGCTTTTTAGTAGTAGAATCCACCAAGTGAAAACTTAAAGAGCATTCTTCAATATTGGTAAGAAGACCAAGCACATCACATAAAGATTTCAGAATTGTAGAAACACTACCACCCAGGTCACATAAAGCAAAACACTCATAATTTTTAATCTTGACTTTGATGGTAGGTTCCCATTCATCATGTAATTTTCTAGGAATTGAAACTTCTAACTCCAACTTTTCTTCAAAAGCTTTCATCATAGCATCAACAATATGTTTAGTGAAAGCTTTTTTTGTTCATAAGCATGGAGTGAATTTATCATGGATTGCAACAAATAAATACAATCAATCAAAGAGCAAATATCATAATTAAAGTCTTCGTAATCCAAAATAGTGGGCACATCACTAGTTAAAGTTTTGACCTCTTCAAACCCACTTTTATCAATTTTCTCAACAAGATTTTCACCCTCCGAATTATCGAGACGCCTTCTAGCTAAAGTTGACTCTTCTCCAGTCCATTTTTCATCAATCTTAATTTTACTAAACAAAGAATCAATAGAAGAAACACCAATCATTTTAATATATTCATCACTTTTATCTTCTAACGAGATTGGTTGGGCGGCCATTTGATTTACTAAAGAAGCTTGTGCATCGGATATTTTTCCTAGCAAACTTTCAGAAAAAGCATACTTAGATAGGAGATTGCAAATTTCTCTACTAATATCATCAAGTTGTTTTGTTATAGCCTCTTACACAATGGAGTGTTCCTTAAGTTCTTCAGTAAAATATTTATTATGCTCAAATTGTGTAGTCATATATTCCTTAGTACTTTTCTCAATTTCAAGCAAAATATTTGGGTAAGGAACATCATAATGTTTTCTTTGAGGCATCATGACTACGCAAACAAGATCGCACTCAAAAACAGATCTGATGAGAAAACGGCGAACGAAAAAGAGGGCGAATAAAACGACAAATTTTTGTGAAGTGGGGGAGAGGAAAACGAGAGGCAAATGGCAAATAATGTAAATTGCGAGGAGATGAGATTTGTGATTAGGAATGTCACATCCCTAGTTTCTGGCATTGCTCTAGGCTAGCTTCATGTGTGAATCATGTCTATATTTTTGAAACTTGAATTGAGGAATATTGGAAGCCTCAAAACCCTAAATAAAAGAGGGGCAAAAACCCTAGAAATCTCATTCATTGCTCCAAAAGGCTCTTCTTAAATGTTTGATAATTTTTGGTAAGGGTTCTGGTCCCAACCAAAATATTGAACATTTTTAAGGATTTATTTTTGGGACTTTGGATTTAATTCATTAGCTATTTGAATTTGAATTATATTCATATAATTAGAATATAATTTCAAATACCCCCTGAAATATTTTATAAGCTTTTGGAAAAGTCCATCTAGCAATATAAAATATTCAGAGGAGCTTTGGCATTGTTTGAATTATTATTTTAATTCAAAACAGTGGCAAAAGAATTAAAAAAAAAGAAAACAGAACTGAAATAGAAATAAAAGAGAGAGAGAGAAGGAAGTACCTGGGCCACTTACCTGTAGCCGGCCCAGCTCCCCCCCCCACCTGGCCGGCCCAGCCCACCTCCTCCCCCTTGTCTTCTTCCTCCCCTCGCACCGAAGCAGCTCGGTGGCGAGCGCCGATGCCGCCTCGGCCACCTCCTGCTTCCACCGAGGCGTTCCCGAGCCTCCCCCTCACGCCACGGAGACGCCCTCGCCCCCTGCACCTCCCCTCTCTCCCCCTGGACCCCATTCCCTCCTCTGTTTCCCTCTCGCGCACAGCACCGAGCGGAGCTCGCCGCCATCGTCGCCGTACCCATGGCCACCGGCCACCCCTAGCCTCACCGACGCCCCAGGAAGCTCCGCCGGTCCTCCCTCGACCTCCTCGCCGTGTCACGCGACCAGAAGAGCCCCGGAACGCCACCCCCGACGTTTTCCCCTCGCCGGCCGCCGAGGATCTTCTCCGTCGATTCGGCCACTCCGGCGCGCCCCCGAGCCGGCTAACCATCCCTACGGCACCGCTGTGAGCTCCTACGCCTCCCCTCCCTCTTTCCCCCTTCGATTGCGCCCTATAGCCGCCGCCCCACGAGCACCGAAGCCGCCGTCCACCATGGCCGGTGAGCTCCGTGCTCCCGAGCTTCTCCGCCTGCGTTCGTTGCCTCCGGGTGTTCCTGGTGACCCCAGCATCCCGTAGAGCCCATCGGCCGCGCCCGCCGTGCCGTGTAACGCCGAAACCGAGCACGCCCGAGCTCCGGCCGCCGCTGCCGAGCTCGAGGCCATCGTCTCCGGCCGCCCTAGCTGCTGCTGCTTGCTGAAATGGGCGCGGGTGAGCTCCAGCTCCCCGTAGCCGCTCTCCTCCGTCCATTTGGACGCCGGAGGAGCGAGCCCGCGCCCTCCGCCGCGCCTGTTGCCACCGGCGACGAGCCGCCGGCGGGTTAGGCCCTGCTGACCAGGGGTTTGACCCCCCGTGGGTCGATGACAGGTGGGGCCAGCCCCCCTGTTAATTAGTTAGTTTATTTTAATTTAATTACCCCCCTGCTGACACCGACATGTGGGCCCTAGTGTCTTAATCCTTAATTAAACTAAAATAAGCCCCCCCCCCCTGACGCTGACCAGTGGGCCCGACCCCCCCCTAACCTTTTAATTAAACTAAATCAACCCCTGTTAACCCCCTGTCACTGACGTGTGGGTCCCACACGTCAGGTTTGACCCGGACCAGCCCGTTGACCTGCTGACGTCACTATGACGTCAGGCTGGCGCATTAATTCAATTACTGGATTTATTAATAATCAGGAAATTCCAGAAAATTGTATAAACTTCAATAATTCATAGAAAATTAACCGTAATTCCAAATTAAATAATTTATATATGAAAAATTATCAGAAAAATTCAAGGAATCCATCTGTACCATTTTCATGCATGTTAGAACAACTTATAGCTGCTGTTTAGCACAAATCAATTAAATGGCATTTGAATAATCACATATGGAGTTTGAATTTGAATCTTGTATTCAAACCAACTTCATTTAATCTGTTGCTAGTTGCATTAGCTCAAAACACATTCATTTTGCCATGTCATGATCATGCATCATATTGTGCATTGCATTGATTGTGTTCCCTTCTGTGTTGCCGGTATTTGTCCCCTCTCGATAGACATGATACCGATGATGTGATCGTTGACACTGATGAAGACTCAATGTTATCTTCAGAAGTGCCAGGCAAGCAAAACCCCCTTGTTCATTCCGATACAATCCTACTCTCTCGCTCCTGCTCTCTTTTACTGCATTAGGACAACAACGATTCATCTGTTACTTGCTGCGGTAGCTGAACCCCTTTATCCTTTGCATGACCTGTCATTCCACAGTAAATAGATGAAACCCACTAGTATGAGTAGGAATTGTTTGAGCCCTGTTGTGCCTACTCATTCATGCTTGTTTGTCATGCCTGCTACTGCTTAGAGTTGAGTCAGGTCTGATTCATCGGGGATGAATCAGAGGCGTGTGAACATGTCCTACTGTGTGTGAGCTAAGTGTGTGAACACGATTTGGTAAAGGTAGCGGTGAGAGGCCATGTAGGAGTACATGGTGGGTTGTCTCATTGCAGCCGTCCTCAGGAACTGAGTTCTGTGTTTGTGATCCATGATTCAGCTACTACCATACATTGGGCCCTGAAATATGACCCCGCTCGACTTCTTATTCACCCTAGTCCTCTGTCCAGGAGTTGCAAGTAGTTTCTGGTGTTTGTAGCTTACTGGAGGCCGTGGACAGCGCTGACCGTAGGGGTGGGCTGTGATGCGGTAGGTACGTGGCACGGTGTACCGGATGCCCGTTTGGTATCTCGGGAACCCTGTTCACATCGTTTGGGGCTGTGAGCGAAACTCCGGCCGGATCTCCTCATGGATGGAACCCGAATAGGCGATAAACCTGGACTAGAGACTTGAGTGTTTAGGTAGGTCGTGGTCTACACCCACGTCGGCTTTCGCTTGAAGTCTGCCGAGCACATGTCGTGTGCAGACGCTAAGTGGTGGAAACATGTATGAAGAAGTACACCCCTGCAGGGTTAACATCATCTATTCGAATAGCCGTGTCCGCGGAAAAGGACTTCTGGGTTGCTTATATCAGTTCATAGACAAGTGAAAGTGGATACTTTAAAATGCGCAAGATAAGCGTGAGTGCTATGGATGGCGTTCTCGTAGGGAGACGGGAGCGGATCCATAGTGGTGTATTGATATGGTGAATATGTGGACTCGTGTGCGCCACCTCAAAAGAGTCGCTTGCAGTCGTAGTTTAGGATAGCCACCGAGTCAAAGCTGGCTTGCTGCAGTTAAACCCCACCATCCCCTTTGTTGAAAATGATGCATATGTAGTTAGTTCTGATGTAAGTCTTGCTGGGTACATTTGTACTCACGTTTGCCTATTTTATGTTTTTGCAGAGAGACTTCAGTCTCACTAGTAGTTCCACGTGGACTTCGACGTTTAGCTTGTTACCTCAGCTACGATCTTGTGCCCTCGGCAGGATCTGATAGATAGTCAGGCTTCTCGGCCTTTTTCATTTATAGATGTCTGTACCCAGACATGATAGCTTCCGCTTGTGCTTTGACTTGTATGCTCTGATTGTTGGGTCGTGAGACCCATGTTTGTAATATCTCGCTCCTCGGAGCCTATTGATTAAAATACTTGAGTTGTAGAGTCATGTTGTGATGCCATGTTGTATTTGCACATATCGAGCATATTGTGTGTATGTTATTGAAATGCTTGGTATGTGTGGGATCTGACAACCTAGTTGTTTATCCTTGGTAGCCTCTCTTACCGGGAAATGTCTCCTAGTGTTTCCACCGAGCCATGGTAGCTTGCTACTGCTCCGGGACACTTAGGCTGGCCGGCATGTGTCCTTCTTCGTTCCTGTGTCTGTCCCTTCGGGGAAATGTCACGCGATGAATACCGGAGTCCTGTTAGCCCGCTACAGCCCGGTTCACCGGAGTCCTGCTAGCCCAGTGCTACAGCCTGGATTCACTCGCTGATGACCGACACGTTCGATGCTGGGTCATGGATGCCTGTCCCTGTAAGTCTGTGCCACTTTGGGTTTACGACTAGCCATGTCAGCCCGGGCTCCTTATCATATGGATGCTAGCGACACTGTCATATACGTGTGCCAAAAGGCGCAAACGGTCCCGGGCAAAGGTAATGCGACACCCGTGGGATACCGTGCGTGAGGCCGCAAAGTGATATGAGGTGTTACATGCTAGATCGATGTGGCATTGAGTCGGGGTCCTGACAGCGTTGGTATCAGAGCTTGACTGCCTGTAGGATTACCAAGCCAAACTGGTCGAAGTTGAGTCTAGAAAATTCTTTAGTTATATAAGGGAATTGATTGTGGGATGGAACGTAAGGCTCTTTTTACTCCTTATACCTCATGCCCTTCTGATCTGAGTTATCTTATCTTTCCTGCGGGGATTAAGAACTAGGCTATCTCTTCTTTCTATTAGGATCACGTGTTACTAATCAGTAGACTTATAAGATTGTTGGATTTAAGTCTCAGTTCAGTTCCTACTACTTCCGTATGTTAATTGTTGATCTCGGAACCTTGATATTGTGCTTCTGAGTGGTTATGCCACCATTTTTGTGATTGTCTCAAATCTTTTTGAGCAATTATAGCCGTTATGCTGTCCGAGTCATCCCAGGTTTCTAAATAGTCCGATGCATTTGCAAATCCCTTCCTTCTGTTTCCGATGTTCCCATGGGCCAGATTAACCACACTAATCGGTGTGTTGAGGTAATTATTGCCTCGACATATATGTTGGAATTATTATTATGACCCTAAGTGCTTAGGGGATCATCTAGTGGTCTAGCCATGATTTGTGTCCTAGTGTGAAGATTCTGGCCTTTATTCTCGGAAGCATCCCGTGATGCTACTTAGTAGTAGGTATTCTACTCCTGGGTTCTGAACCCGAGATTCACTCTACCTACTTCATGTGGATAGTAATTGCTAGTGCCTTTAGGATATTAGTAACCTTTGCGATAGTCCTTGAAGTCCGTGGTATCTTCTTCTTCCAAATACCATGAACTACTTATGGCAGATGTTTATTGGATCAAAAAAAATCACAATTAGAGTACTCTTGAGGAGTTCTCCATTCATAAATCGTGACTCTGCCAGTTCTACCTTTCTGCATGGGTTATCCGGAAGAAATATGTTGAACTTGGTTCGACATACTAATCTATGCATCCACAACTCAGAAAGTTATATGTTCCTTTGAGTTGTTCTCTTTAGTTGCATTCTGACCCTCGTCTATCAATTGATAGTCAAGAGTATGCGTGCGTTCGTTCATCGATGCCTATGACTCTTGTGGTCTGTCAAGCCATTCTATTCCGGAATGACTAGGAGAAACAAACTCCAGTACCTCTTCCATATCTAGGATTGGGTCAAAGTAGTTGTATTCCGCAGATCAAATGCCAATCCAGCTTTTGGTTCTGCTCTACCTTGGAGTATTACATATTTTATATCGAGATTGTTATAGGAATTGCACACCATCCCATGAACTCTTGGTACAGTGATACTTCTTGCCATCACTGTTCATTCCTCGGCCCTCGTGTTGATGCAACCGGAATACCGACAAATGAATTGTGATGTGTGAAATCAATACTGCTAGCAACTCTGTTGCTTGGTAGTTAAAGGATAATAATTTCATTCTTAGTATGTTGGTTTTCGAATCATCCTTCTAAGACTGATCGTGCTACCTAGTCCTTATTTCGGTGCACCCTTCGATTGATGAGTTAGGATCTTGTCAAGTCCTCACTCATTTGATCATATCGTCTTGCCCTCAAAAGCAAGATTGTTCTCGAGCTTAGTAACATACCGGTGGTTCGTGACTTTCCAAATATCTTCTTGGAGGTGTTACCGGGTTGTCACCTGACCGCTATGTTGAGTTCGTGATCAAGTTGGTTTCTTGTGAACCACCTTCTCTCCAAGAATCGGTGTTAGATATCCCTGAGCTAGTTGGTTAAGCTAAACGACAACTTGGAGGGTTGGAAGATAAAAGCTTGCCTGACTTAGTTCGTTCCAAAGGGATATTCTTGTGTAGTGTGTGTTGAAGAAAGATGATATCTTCATCGATTGGTCCTTGTGATCAGTTGCTGGACCTATTGTCTTATCAATCCTTTGATTTGAGTGTGGGCTATCGTCAAATCAAGTCGGAACCAACGATGTTCGTAATGTTGTCTTACTCGTGGTTGATCCCTCGAGCATACACCATTATATCCTTTGGGTCTGACCAATGCTATCACCGTGTTCACTTAACTATGGAATTCCTTTTAAAAGGAAACCTAGATGAATTGTTGTTGAGCCCATTGACAACATCCTTGTCTTCTCCATAATTTTGCTGAACATTAAGCTAGTGTTGGAAACTTTTGAAAGCATTTGTTCATGCTAGCTCATGAAGCATATGTTTGGATGAAGGTAGTGACTTCCTTTAATTCATGTGCATCTGATGCAAGTTGCCGCCGTGGATTCGAGAAAGTCAATGTTGCTTTCTTTGGAATCATTCCAAATCAGTCATGCACACGTGCGAAGAATGCTGTGGTTTGAAGACTTGCAACCTTCAATCTATATGTATCCCTAGCACACCAAGCCACTGATTGATTTGTTCAAGGAGAAGGAGTTCCTTCATAAGAGCTAATCCGGACTTATGAAAGAACTTCGATACCCTCGTTGATGGTTCCCCCTCCTGAACTCGGTAGTGTTTTATTATAAGACTACCACGTGGTCATGCTTGTCTGGGACAACGTGTTCACATGTTTGTAGCAGAACCAGCTCATGTTTTGGAGCTTGCTATCGTAGTTCATCTCCCGAGAATCCCGCAACGTCATCTCGTCGATTTGTGTTGCAAACTTTCATTTTTCTTCCTAAGACTCGATGAGCCTGGAATATCCTAACACCAACCAGAGCTGAATCTCAGGCAGATATGATGGTTGGAACATTTCCCTAAGAACTATAATATTGGTCTCTCGATAACCGGTAAGGTGGATGTCGTGGCCAACACACCCATCCGGTAGACCTATTATTATAGTATCTTGTTTGAGGAAGTTGGCCACCCCCCCCATAGGGATTTCGTAGGATTTACTCCCTAGTTGCCCCTATGGATTTTTGTGTTCCCGAAGTCCGACCTTTTACTTGATGTTTTAGATATCAAACCATATCTATGAATGGGTTATACTAGCACATCAAGGAGAACATTAGAAGCGGAGTGCTAAATGTCTCTCGGTCGATCATCCAGATTTTATTTGCTTGGCCTCGCTAAGGTGAAATCTGAGAAAGTGTTATCCTCCTTCGCATCTGCATCGTCCATCGCTATTTATCATGGTAGTATGTTGTGTTGTCAGCACCCTTGACGCGGTTGTTGATAAAACCTTGATGATTATGGAAATGCTCAAGTTCTTGAGAGCACGCACAAGCACTACGTGTTATCATCATCTCTAACTGGGATTCCTCTCAGTTTCCTCGGCAAATGCTATGACCTTTTCAAACAGTGAATTCACTCTCTTTTGTTGGGTTCTTCCCCAGTTACCAGAATCATTCCCAGCATTTGCATTTTGTTCCTAGCTTGCACCGCCAATGTGCCATTCTACCATGGGTCTCTTCCATTTCCGGTGATAAGCAAAATCATCCATTACGTTGTCTTCAACAAGGTAATCCACATCATCCAAGTCCAAGTATGCCATTCTACCGACCCCGCCAATCGATTGCTGTGATTTGCCTTAGGCTGATATAGAGAGTCTTAACGATCTCTATATCAAAGGTAATTCTTTTTGCCACTTAAGATAATAATCTACGAATCACCCCCCTCCAGGATGTTTCGTCGTGGTATCATGGCAACTCAACTCCTCGCTACGTTGACAACCGTTCACCACCTTCTTAGGTGTGGAATCGTTGTCTACCTAGTGAACCTTCGTCATCTGTTCCACTCCATTTCTCTAGAGGTGTGCTTCATCTCTCAGCTCGAGAGATGTTGCTATGTCTCATTCCGTGAGTTAATCCTGAGTTGTTCGATCTTCGAGAAGATCGACCCTTCTAGAGTCTCCTTCTTCCCTCCATGTCATGTTGACAGGATTTCTCAGAGCAAGACTTCAAGACAATAATGGTGTTCAAATCAACGTTCATTTGAAGTGCACCCTGGATCGTGAAGATTATACTAGTTTGCGTTTCCCCTTCATCCTACCCTACGCTTGAATCTCGAGACGAGATTCTTGTTTAGTGGGGGTGAGTTGTCACATCCCTAGTTTCTGGCATTGCTCTAGGCTAGCTTCATGTGTGCATCATGTCTATATTTTTGAAACTTGAATTGAGGAATATTGGAAGCCTCAAAACCCTAAATAAAAGAGGGGCAAAAACCCTAGAAATCTCATTCATTGCTCCAAAAGGCTCTTCTTAAATGTTTGATAATTTTTGGTAAGGGTTCTGGTCCCAACCAAAATATTGAACATTTTTAAGGATTTATTTTTGGGACTTTGGATTTAATTCATTAGCTATTTGAATTTGAATTATATTCATATAATTAGAATATAATTTCAAATACCCCCTGAAATATTTTATAAGCTTTTGGAAAAGTCCATCTAGCAATATAAAATATTCAGAGGAGCTTTGGCATTGTTTGAATTATTATTTTAATTCAAAACAGTGGCAAAAGAATTAAAAAAAAAGAAAACAGAACTGAAATAGAAATAAAAGAGAGAGAGAGAAGGAAGTACCTGGGCCACTTACCTGTAGCCGGCCCAGCTCCCCCCCCCCACCTGGCCGGCCCAGCCCACCTCCTCCCCCTTGTCTTCTTCCTCCCCTCGCACCGAAGCAGCTCGGTGGCGAGCGCCGATGCCGCCTCGGCCACCTCCTGCTTCCACCGAGGCGTTCCCGAGCCTCCCCCTCACGCCACGGAGACGCCCTCGCCCCCTGCACCTCCCCTCTCTCCCCCTGGACCCCATTCCCTCCTCTGTTTCCCTCTCGCGCACAGCACCGAGCGGAGCTCGCCGCCATCGTCGCCGTACCCATGGCCACCGGCCACCCCTAGCCTCACCGACGCCCCAGGAAGCTCCGCCGGTCCTCCCTCGACCTCCTCGCCGTGTCACGCGACCAGAAGAGCCCCGGAACGCCACCCCCGACGTTTTCCCCTCGCCGGCCGCCGAGGATCTTCTCCATCGATTCGGCCACTCCGGCGCGCCCCCGAGCCGGCTAACCATCCCTACGGCACCGCTGTGAGCTCCTACGCCTCCCCTCCCTCTTTCCCCCTTCGATTGCGCCCTATAGCCGCCGCCCCACGAGCACCGAAGCCGCCGTCCGCCATGGCCGGTGAGCTTCGTGCTCCCGAGCTTCTCCGCCTGCGTTCGTTGCCTCCGGGTGTTCCTGGTGACCCCAGGATCCCGTAGAGCCCATCGGCCGCGCCCGCCGTGCCGTGTAACGCCGAAACCGAGCACGCCCGAGCTCCGGCCGCCGCTGCCGAGCTCGAGGCCATCGTCTCCGGCCGCCCTAGCTGCTGCTGCTTGCTGAAATGGGCGCGGGTGAGCTCCAGCTCCCCGTAGCCGCTCTCCTCCGTCCATTTGGACGCCGGAGGAGCGAGCCCGCGCCCTCCGCCGCGCCTGTTGCCACCGGCGACGAGCCGCCGGCGGGTTAGGCCCTGCTGACCAGGGGTTTGACCCCCCGTGGGTCGATGACAGGTGGGGCCAGCCCCCCTGTTAATTAGTTAGTTTATTTTAATTTAATTACCCCCCTGCTGACACTGACATGTGGGCCCTAGTGTCTTAATCCTTAATTAAACTAAAATAAGCCCCCCCCCTGACGCTGACCAGTGGGCCCGACCCCCCCTAACCTTTTAATTAAACTAAATAAACCCCTGTTAACCCCCTGTCACTGACGTGTGGGTCCCACACGTCAGGTTTGACCCGGACCAGCCCGTTGACCTGCTGACGTCACTATGACGTCAGGCTGGCGCATTAATTCAATTACTGGATTTATTAATAATCAGGAAATTCCAGAAAATTGTATAAACTTCAATAATTCATAGAAAATTAACCGTAACTCCAAATTAAATAATTTATATATGAAAAATTATCAGAAAAATTCAAGGAATCCATCTGTACCATTTTCATGCATGTTAGAACAACTTATAGCTGCTGTTTAGCACAAATCAATTAAATGGCATTTGAATAATCACATATGGAGTTTAAATTTGAATCTTGTATTCAAACCAACTTCATTTAATCTGTTGCTAGTTGCATTAGCTCAAAACACATTCATTTTGCCATGTCATGATCATGCATCATATTGTGCATTGCATTGATTGTGTTCCCTTCTGTGTTGCCGGTATTTGTCCCCTCTCGATAGACATGATACCGATGATGTGATCGTTGACACTGATGAAGACTCAATGTTATCTTCAGAAGTGCCAGGCAAGCAAAACCCCCTTGTTCATTCCGATACAATCCTACTCTCTCGCTCCTGCTCTCTTTTACTGCATTAGGACAACAACGATTCATCTGTTACTTGCTGCGGTAGCTGAACCCCTTTATCCTTTGCATGACCTGTCATTCCACAGTAAATAGATGAAACCCACTAGTATGAGTAGGAATTGTTTGAGCCCTGTTGTGCCTACTCATTCATGCTTGTTTGTCATGCCTGCTACTGCTTAGAGTTGAGTCAGGTCTGATTCATCGGGGATGAATCAGAGGCGTGTGAACATGTCCTACTGTGTGTGAGCTAAGTGTGTGAACACGATTTGGTAAAGGTAGCGGTGAGAGGCCATGTAGGAGTACATGGTGGGTTGTCTCATTGCAGCCGTCCTCAGGAACTGAGTTCTGTGTTTGTGATCCATGATTCAGCTACTACCATACATTGGGCCCTGAAATATGACCCCGCTCGACTTCTTATTCACCCTAGTCCTCTGTCCAGGAGTTGCAAGTAGTTTCTGGTGTTTGTAGCTTACTGGAGGCCGTGGACAGCGCTGACCGTAGGGGTGGGCTGTGATGCGGTAGGTACGTGGCACGGTGTACCGGATGCCCGTTTGGTATCTCGGGAACCCTGTTCACATCGTTTGGGGCTGTGAGCGAAACTCCGGCCGGATCTCCTCATGGATGGAACCCGAATAGGCGATAAACCTGGACTAGAGACTTGAGTGTTTAGGTAGGTCGTGGTCTACACCCACGTCGGCTTTCGCTTGAAGTCTGCCGAGCACATGTCGTGTGCAGACGCTAAGTGGTGGAAACATGTATGAAGAAGTACACCCCTGCAGGGTTAACATCATCTATTCGAATAGCCGTGTCCGCGGAAAAGGACTTCTGGGTTGCTTATATCAGTTCATAGACAAGTGAAAGTGGATACTTTAAAATGCGCAAGATAAGCGTGAGTGCTATGGATGGCGTTCTCGTAGGGAGACGGGAGCGGATCCATAGTGGTGTATTGATATGGTGAATATGTGGACTCGTGTGCGCCACCTCAAAAGAGTCGCTTGCAGTCGTAGTTTAGGATAGCCACCGAGTCAAAGCTGGCTTGCTGCAGTTAAACCCCACCATCCCTTTGTTGAAAATGATGCATATGTAGTTAGTTCTGATGTAAGTCTTGCTGGGTACATTTGTACTCACGTTTGCCTATTTTATGTTTTTGCAGAGAGACTTCAGTCTCACTAGTAGTTCCACGTGGACTTCGACGTTTAGCTTGTTACCTCAGCTACGATCTTGTGCCCTCGGCAGGATCTGATAGATAGTCAGGCTTCTCGGCCTTTTTCATTTATAGATGTCTGTACCCAGACATGATAGCTTCCGCTTGTGCTTTGACTTGTATGCTCTGATTGTTGGGTCGTGAGACCCATGTTTGTAATATCTCGCTCCTCGGAGCCTATTGATTAAAATACTTGAGTTGTAGAGTCATGTTGTGATGCCATGTTGTATTTGCACATATCGAGCATATTGTGTGTATGTTATTGAAATGCTTGGTATGTGTGGGATCTGACAACCTAGTTGTTTATCCTTGGTAGCCTCTCTTACCGGGAAATGTCTCCTAGTGTTTCCACCGAGCCATGGTAGCTTGCTACTGCTCCGGGACACTTAGGCTGGCCGGCATGTGTCCTTCTTCGTTCCTGTGTCTGTCCCTTCGGGGAAATGTCACGCGATGAATACCGGAGTCCTGTTAGCCCGCTACAGCCCGGTTCACCGGAGTCCTGCTAGCCCAGTGCTACAGCCTGGATTCACTCGCTGATGACCGACACGTTCGATGCTGGGTCATGGATGCCTGTCCCTGTAAGTCTGTGCCACTTTGGGTTTACGACTAGCCATGTCAGCCCGGGCTCCTTATCATATGGATGCTAGCGACACTGTCATATACGTGTGCCAAAAGGCGCAAACGGTCCCGGGCAAAGGTAATGCGACACCCGTGGGGATACCGTGCGTGAGGCCGCAAAGTGATATGAGGTGTTACATGCTAGATCGATGTGGCATTGAGTCGGGGTCCTGACAAGGAACCTGGTTGATGTTGATGATCCTCCCCGGCAATGGCGCCAGAAATTCCTTTTGATGTTTGCTTGAACTACGTCAGTATTTCCCCAAAGAGGAAGGGATGATGCAGCACAACAACGGTAGGTATTTCCCTTAGTGATGAGATCAAGGTTATCGAACCAGTAGAAGAACCACGCAACACAATGTAAGCAGCTCCTGCACAAAATAATAAATACTCGCAACCCGACGTGTTAAAGCGGTTGTCAATCCCTTTCAGGTAACGGCACCAGAAATTGGCACATGGATGGGAGAAAGTTGTAATAGATTGGATAAATAGATCGCAAATAAAATAAATTGCAGCAAAGTATTTTTGTATTTTGGTTTAATAGATCTGAAAATAAAAGCAAATAAAATAGATCGCAAAGGCAAATATATTAAAGAAGAGATCCGAGGGCCGTAGGTTTCACTTTGGCTTCTCTCGAGAAAAATAGCAAACGGTGGGAAAACAATTACTGTTGGGCAATTGTTAGAACTTCAAATAATCATGACGATATCCAGGCAATGATCATTATATTGGCATCACATCCAACATTAGTAGACCAACTCCTGCCAGCATCTACTACTATTACTACACACATCGACCACTATCCAGCATGCATCTAGTGTATTAAGTTCATGGAAAAATGGAGTAATGCAATAAGAACGATGACATGATGTAGACAATATCTATTTATGTAGAAATAGACCCCATCTTGTTATCCTTAATAGCAATGATACATACGTGTCGTTTCCCCTTCTATCACTGGGATCAAGCACTGTAAGATCGAACCCATCACAAAGCACATCTTCTCATTGCAAGATAAATAGATCAAGTTGGCCAAACAAAACCCGAATATTGGAGAAGAAATGCGAGGCTATAATCAATCATGCATATAAGAGATCAAGAGAAGACTCAAATAACTTTCATGGATAAAAACACAGATCTGATCATAAACTCAAAGTTCATCAGATCCCAACAAACACACTGCAAAAAGACTTACATCATATGGATCTCCAAGAGACCATTGTATTGAGAATCAAGAGAGAGAGAGAGAGAGAGAGAGAGAGAGAAAGCCATCTAGCTACTAACTACGGACTCGTAGGTCTACAAAGAACTACTCACACATCATCGGAGAGGCACCAATGGACATGATGAACCCCTCCCGATGGTGTCTAGATTGTATCTGGTGTTTCTGGAACTTGCAGCGGCTGGAATTGATTTTTTGTCGACTCCCCTAGGGTTTCTTGAATATTGGGGGTATTTATAGAGAAAAGAGGCAGTGCGGGAGGCCACCAAGGTGGGCACAACCCACCTAGGCGCGCCTGGGGGCCCAGGCGCGCCCTGGTGGGTTGTTCTCCCCCCAGAACACCCCTCGGGTACTTTCTTGGCCCATACGGTGTCTTCTGGTCTAGAAAAAATCCACAAAAAGTTTCACTGCATTTGGACTCCGTTTGGTATTGATTTCCTGCGATGTAAAAAATAAGCAGAAAACAACAACTGGCACTGGGCACTATGTCAATAGGTTAATACCAAGAAATGATATAAAATGACTATAAAATGATTGTAAAACATCTAAGAATGATAATATAACAACATGGAATAATAAAAAATTATAGATACGTTAGAGATGTATCAAGGAAGAAGATGGGCATGGAAGTTTAGTGAGTGGGGTCTAATGGGCCCCACAAGGCACTTGGCGCGCACCCAGGGAGTAGGTTCTGAGAGGTAGTGGTGCCGTGAAGAGCGGCTTGGGACCATGCTACAATGAGGAGAAAGACATTGTTATTGACAACGAAGAAGGGGAGGTTTTTTGAAACCTCATTAATTTGCTCCTCTATTAGTTTTACCAATATTTTCCCCCTCTTTTCTCAAACCATGTGTCAATATCCGACGAGTATTGATGACCCTCACCCTTCACCCTCTTAGGCTTATGGCGAACGGAACGACAACGACAACCACCTCCCCCGAACCCGACATGCTGCACCTCTCTCTCGATCACCCCTGATGAATTTCTTCTTTTTTTCCAACTCTGATACGTCTCCAACGTATCTACTTTTCCAAACACTCTTGCCCTTGTTTTGGACTCTAACTTGCATGATTTGAATGAAACTAACCCGGACTAACACTGTTTTCAACAGAATTGCCATGGTGTTGTTTATTGTGCAGAAAACAAAAGTTCTCGGAATGACTTGAAAATCCACGGAGATAACTTTTTGAAAATATAAAAAATACTGGCAAAAGAATCAAGGCCAGGGGGCCCACACCCTGTCCATGAGGGTGGGGGGTGTGCCCCCTCCCCCTGGGTGCGCCCCCTGTCTTGTGGGCCCCCTAATGCTCCACCGACCTCAACTCCGACTCTATATATTCCGTTTCATAGAGAGAAAAATCAGAGAAAAAGTTTCATCACGTTTAAGATACGGAGCCGCCACCAAGCCCTAATCTCTCTCGGGAGGGCTGATCCGGAGTCCGTTCAGGGCTCCGGAGAGGGGGATTTGTCGCCGCCGTCATCATCAACCATCCTCCATCACCAATTTCATGATGCTCACCGCCGTGCGTGAGTAATTCCATCGTAGGCTTGTTGGATGGTGATGGGTTGGATGAGATTTACCATGTAATCAAGTTAGTTTTGTTAGGGTTTGATCCCTAGTATCCACTATGTTCTGAGATTGATGTTGCTATGACTTTTCTATGCTTAATGCTTGTCATTAGGGCCCGAGTGCCATGATTTCAGATCTGAACCTATTATGTTTTCATGAATATATGTGAGTTCTTGATCCTATCTTACAAGTCTATAGTCACCTATTATGTGTTATGATCCGACAACCCCAAAGTGACAATAATCGGGATACTTCTCGGTGATGACCGTAGTTTGAGGAGTTCATGTATTCACTATGTGTTAATGCTTTGGTCCGGTACTCTTTTAAAAGGAGGCCTTAATATCCCTTAGTTTCCACTAGGACCCCGCTACCACGGGAGGGTAGGACAAAAGATGTCATGCAAGTTCTTTTCCATAAGCACGTATGATTGTATTCGGTGTTGGAAATATGCCCTAGAGGCAATAATAATTAGTTATTATTATATTTCCTTGTTCATGATATTAGTTTATTATCCATGCTATAATTGTATTGAAAGGAAACTCAGATACATGTGTGGGTACATAGACAACACCATGTCCCTAGTAAGCCTCTAGTTGACTAGCTCGTTGATCAATAGATGGTTACGGTTTCCTAACCATGGACATTGGATGTCATTGATAACAGGATCACATCATTAGGAGAATGATGTGATGGACAAGACCCAATCCTAAGCCTAGCACAAAGATCATAGTTCGTATGCTAAAGCTTTTCTAATGTCAAGTATCTTTTCCTTAGACCATGAGATTGTGCAACTCCCGGATACCGTAGGAATGATTTGGGTGTACCAAACGTCACAACGTAACTGGGTGGCTATAAAGGTGCACTACATGTATCTCCGAAACTGTCTGTTGGGTTGGCACGAATCGAGACTGGGATTTGTCACTCCGTGTAAACGGAGAGGTATCTCTGGGCCCACTCGGTAGGACATCATCATAATATGCACAATGTGACCAAGGGGTTGATCACAGGATGATGTGTTACGGAACGAGTAAAGAGACTTGCCGGTAACGAGATTGAACAAGGTATCGGTATACCGACGATCGAATCTCGGGCAAGTACCATACCGTTAGACAAAGGGAATTGTATACGGGGTCGATTGAGTCCTTGACATCGTGGTTCATCCGATGAGATCATCGTGGAACATGTGGGAGCCAACATGGGTATCCAGATCCCGCTGTTGGTTATTGGCCGGAGAGTTGTCTCGGTCATGTCTGCATGGTTCCCGAACCCGTAGGGTCTACACACTTAAGGTTTGATGACGCTAGGGTTATAAAGGAAGTTTGTATGTGGTTACCAAATGTTGTTCGGAGTCCCGGATGAGATCCCGGACGTCACGAGGAGTTCCAGAATGGTCCGGAGGTAAAGATTTATATATGGGAAGTCTTATTTTGGTCGCCGGAAAAGTTTCGCACTTTATCGGTATTGTACCGGGAGTGCCGAAAGGGGTCCAGGGGTCCACCGGGGGGGGGGTCCACCTGCCCCGGGGGGCCACATGGGCTGTAGGGGGTGCGCCTTGGCCTATATGGGCCAAGGGCACCAGCCCCAAGAGGCCCATGCGCCAAGATATAAGAAAAAGGGGAGAGTCCTCAAGGGGGAAGGCACCTCCGAGGTGCCTTGGGGAGGATGGACTCCTCCCCCCCCTTGGCCGCACCCCTTCCTTGGAGGAAGGGGCAAGGCTGCGCCTCCCCCCTCTCCCTTGCCCCTATATAAAGGGAGGGGAGGGAGGGGTGGCCGTACCTGAAGCCCTGGCGCCTCCCTCCCTCCCGTGACACCTCCTCCTCTCCCGCAGGTGCTTGGCGAAGCCCTGCAGGATTGCCACGCTCCTCCATCACCACCACGCCATTGTGCTGCTGCTGGATGGAGTATTCCTCAACCTCTCCCTCTCTCCTTGCTAGACCAAGGCGTGGGAGATGTCACCGGGCTGTACGTGTGTTGAACGCGGAGGTGCCGTCCGTTCGGCACTAGGATCTCCGGTGATTTGGATCACGACGAGTACGACTCCTTCAACCCCGTTCTCTTGAACGCTTCCGCTTAGCAATCTACAAGGGTATGTAGATGCACTCTCCTTCCCCTCGTTGCTAGTTTCTCCATAGATAGATCTTGGTGACACGTAGGAAAATTTTGAATTTCTGCTACGTTCCCCAACAGTGGCATCATGAGCTAGGTCTATTGCGTAGATTCTTTGCACGAGTAGAACACAAAGTAGTTGTGGGCGTTGATTTTGTTCAATATGCTTACCGTTACTAGTCCAATCTTGTTTCGACGGTATTGTGGGATGAAGCGGCCCGGACCGACCTTACACGTACACTTACGTGAGACAGGTTCCACCGACTGACATGCACTTTGTGCATAAGGTGGCTAGCGGGTGCCAGTCTCTCCCACTTTAGTCGGAACGGATTAGATGAAAAGGGTCCTTATGAAGGGTAAATAGCAATTGGCATATCACGTTGTGGTTTTGCGTAGGTAAGAAACGTTCTTGCTAGAAACCCATAGCATCCACGTAAAACATGCAAACAACAATTAGAGGACGTCTAACTTGTTTTTGCAGGGTATGCTATGTGATGTGATATGGCCAAGAAGAATGTGATGAATGATATGTGATGTATGAGATTGATCATGTTCTTGTAATAGGAATCACGACTTGCATGTCGATGAGTATGACAACCGGCAGGAGCCATAGGAGTTGTCTTAATTTATTGTATGACCCGCGTGTCATTAAACAACGCCATGTAATTACTTTACTTTATTGCTAACCGGTAGCCATAGTAGTAGAAGTAATAGTTGGCGAGACAACTTCATGAAGACACGATGATGGAGATCATGATGATGGAGATCATGGTGTCATGCCGGTGACGATGATGATCATGGAGCCCCGAAGATGGAGATCAATGGAGCTATATGATATTGGCCATATCATGTCACTACTATATAATTGCATGTGATGTTTATTATGTTTATGCATCTTGTTTACTTAGAACGACGGTAGTAAATAAGATGATCCCTTACAACAATTTCAAGAAGTGTTCTCCCCTAACTGTGCACCGTTGCTAAAGTTCGTCGTTTCGAAGCACCACGTGATGATCGGGTGTGATAGATCCTTACGTTCACATACAACGGGTGTAAGACAGATTTACACACGCGAAACACTTAGGGTTAACTTGACGAGCCTAGCATGTACAGACATGGCCTCGGAACACAGAGACCGAAAGGTCGAGCATGAGTCGTATAGTAGATACGATCAACATGAAGATGTTCACCGATGATGACTAGTCCGTCTCACGTGATGATCGGACACGACCTAGTTGACTCGGATCATGTAATCACTTAGATGACTAGAGGGATGTCTATCTGAGTGGGAGTTCATAAGATGAACTTAATTATCCTGAACATAGTCAAAAGATCTTTGCAAATTATGTCGTAAGCTCGCGCTTTAGTTCCACTGTTTAGATATGTTCCTAGAGAAAATATAGTTGAAAGTTGACAGTAGCAATTATGCGGACAGTAGAAAGCTTATGTCCTTAATGCACCGCTCAGTGTGCAGAACCCCAAACGTCGTTTGTGGATGTTGCGAACATCGGACATACACGTTTTGATAACTACGTGATGGTTCAGTTAAACGGTTTAGAGTTGAGGCACCAAAGACATTTTCGAAACGTCGCGGAACATATGAGATGTTTCAAGGGATGAAATTGGGATTTCAGGCTCGTGCCCACGTCAAGAGGTATAAGACCTCCGACGATTTTCTTAGCCTGCAAACTAAGGGAGAAAAGCTCAATCATTGAGCTTGTGCTCAGATTGTCTGAGTGCAACAATCACTTGAATCGAGTGGGAGTTGATCTTCCAGATGAGATAGTGATGGTTCTCCAAAGTCATTGCCACCAAGCTGCTAGAGCTTCGTGATGAACTATAACATATCAGGGATAGATATGATGATCCTTGAGGTATTCACGATGTTTGACACCGCGAAAGTAGAAATCAAGAAGGAGCATCAATTGTTGATGGTTGGTGAAACCACTAGTTTCAAGAAGGGCAAGGGCAAGAAGGGATACTTCATGAAACGGCAAATCAGCTGCTGCTCTAGTGAAGAAACCCAAGGTTGAACCCAAACCCGAGACTAAGTGCTTCTATAATAAGGGGAACAACCACTGGAGCAGAATTACCCTAGATACTTGGTAGACGAGAAGGCTGGTAAGGTTGATAGAAGTATATTGGATATACATTATGTTAATGTGTACTTTACTAGTACTCCTAGTAGCACCAGGGTATTAGATACCGGTTCGGTTGCTAAGTGTTAGTAACTCGAAATAAAAGAGCTGCGGAATAAACGGAGACTAGCTAAAGGTGAGCTGACGATATGTGTTGGAAGTGTTTCCAAGTTTGATGTGATCAAACATCGCACGCTCCCTCTACCATCAAGATTAGTATTAAACCTGAATAATTGTCATTTGGTGTTTGCGTTGAGCATAGACATGATTGGATTATGTCTATTGCAATACGGTTATTCATTTAAGGAGAATAATGGTTACTCTATTTATTTGAATAATACCTTCAATGGTCATGCACCTAAAGGAATGGTTTATTGAATCTCGATCGTAGTGATACACATTTTCATGCCAAAAAGATATAAGATAGTAATGATAGTACCACTTACTTGTGGCACTGCCATGTAAGTCATATTGGTGTAAAACGCATGAAGAAGCTCCATGTTGATGGATCTTTGGACTCACTCGTTTTGAAAAGTTTGAGACATGCAAACCATGTCTATTGGTGCATACGCATGAAGAAACTCCATGCAGATGGATCGTTTAGACTCACTTGATTTTGAATCACTTGAGATATGCAAATCATACCACATGGACAAGATGACTAAAAAGCCTCGGTTTCAGTAAGATGGAACTAGATAGCAACTTGTTGGAAGTAACACATTTTGATGTGTGCAGTCCAATGAGTGCTGAGGCGTGCAGTGAATATCATTACGTTCTTACTTCATAGATGATTCGAGTAGATGTTGAGTATATTTACTTGATGAAACATAAGTCTGAATTATTGAATGGTTCAAGTAATTTCAGAGTGAAGTTGAAGATCATCGTGACAAGAGGATAAAATGTCTATGATATGATCATAGAGATGAGTATCTGAGTTACGAGCTTTGGCACACAATTAAGACATTGTGGAAATTGTTTCACAATTAATACCGCCTGGAACACCATAGTGTGATGGTGTGTCCGAACATCATAGTTGCACCCTATTGGATATGGTGCGTACCATGATGTCTCTTATCGAATTACCACTATCGTTTATGGGTTAGGCATTAGAGACAACCACACTCACTTAAATAGGGCACCACATAATTCTGTTGAGACGACACCGTTTGAACTATGGTTTGGAGAAACCTAAGTTGTCGTTTCTTAAAAAGTTTGGGGCTGCGACGCTTATGTGAAAAGGTTTCAGGTTGATAAGCTCGAACCCAAAGCAGATAAAATGCATCTTCATAGGACATCCAAAACAGTTGGGTATACCTCCTAATTCAGATCTGAAAGCAATAGTGATTGTTTCTTGAATCGGGTCCTTTCTCGAGGAAAAGTTTGTCTCGAAGAATTGAGTGGGAGGATGGTGGAGACTTGATGAGGTTATTGAACCGTCACTTCAACTAGTGTGTAGCAGGGCATAGGAAGTTGTTCCTGTGGCACCTACACCAATTGAAGTAGAAGCTTATGATAGTGATCATGAAGTTTTGGATCAAGTCACTACCGTACCTCGTAGGGTGACAAGGATGCGTACCACTTCAGAGTGGCACAGTAATCCTGTCTTGAAGGTCATGTTGCTAGACAACAATGAACCTACGAGCTATGGAGAAGCGATGGTGGGCCCAAATTCCGACAAATGGTTAGAAGCCATGAAATTCGAGATAGGATCCATGTATCATAACAAAGCATGGACTTTGGTGGACTTGCCCGATGATCGGCAAGCCATTGAGATAAATGGATCTTTAAGAAGAAGACGGACGTGGATGGTAATGTCACCGTCTATGAAGCTCGACTTGTGGCGAAGAGTTTTTCACAAGTTCAAGGAGTTGACTACGATGAGATTTTCTCATCCGTAGCGATGCTTAAAGTCCGTCGGAATCATGTTAGCATTAGCTGCATTTATGAAATCTGGTAGATGGATGTCAAAACGAGTTTCCTTACCAGTCTTCATAAGGAAAGGTTGTATGCGATACAATCAGAGAGGTTTTGTCGATCCTAAGGATGCTAAAAGGTATGCAAAGCTCCAGCAATCCTTCCAAGGACTATGAGTAAGCATCTCGGAGTTGGAATATACACTTTGATGAGATGATCAACGATTTTGGGTTTATACAAAGTTTATGAGAAACTTGTATTTCCAAAGAAGTGAGTGGGAGCACTATAGAATTTCTGATGAGTATATGTTGTTGACATATTATTGATCAGAAATGATGTAGAATTTTCTGTAAAGCATATAGGGTTGTTTGAAAAGTGTTTTTCAATGGAAAACCTGAATTAAGCTACTTTAACATTGAGCATCAAGATCTATGAGGATAGATCAAAACCGCTTAATGGTACTTTCAAATTGAGCACATACCTTGACATGATCTTGAAGGTGTTCAAGATGGATTAGTCAAAGAAGGAGTTCTTGCCTGAGTAGTAAGGTACGAAGTTAAGACTTAAAGCTCGACCACAGCAGAAAAGAGAGAAAGGACGAAGGTCGTCCCCTATGCTTGGGCGTAGGCTCTACAGTATGCCATGCTAAGTACCGCACCTGATGTGTGCCTTGCCGCTTGTCTGGCAAGAGGGTACAAAGGTGATCAAGGAGTGGATCACTAGATAGTGGTCAAAGTTATCCTTAGAGGAATAAGGATATGTTTCTCGATTATGGAGGTGATAAAGAGTTCGACATAAAGGGTTGCGTCGATGCAAGATTTAACACCTATCCGAATGACTCTGAGTAGCAAACCGGATACGTATAGTGGAACAACCATTTGGAGTAGCTCCAAGTGGAGCATCGAAGCAACATTTACAATATGACCTATAGATTTGTGAAGTACATACAGATCTGAATGTTACAGATCCATTGACTAAAACCTCTCTCACAAGTAGAACATGATCAAACCCCAGAACTCATTGAGTCTTAATCACATGATGATGTGAACTAGTTTAGTGACACTAGTAAACTCTTTGGATGTTGGTCACATGGTGATGTGACCTGTGAGTGTTAATCACATGGCGATGTGAACTAGATTATTGACTCTAGTGCAAGTGGGAGACTGTTGGAAATATGCCCTAAAGGCAATAATAATTAGTTATTATTATATTTCCTTGTTCATGATATTAGTTTATTATCCATGCTATAATTGTATTGAAAGGAAACTCAGATACATGTGTGGTTACATAGACAACACCATGTCCCTAGTAAGCCTCTAGTTGACTAGCTCGTTGATCAATAGATGGTTACGGTTTCCTAACCATGGACATTGGATGTCATTGATAACAGGATCACATCATTAGGAGAATGATGTGATGGACAAGACCCAATCCTAAGCCTAGCACAAAGATCGTAGTTCGTATGCTAAAGCTTTTCTAATGTCAAGTATCTTTTCCTTAGACCATGAGATTGTGCAACTCCCGGATACCGTAGGAATGATTTGGGTGTACCAAACGTCACAACGTAACTGGGTGGCTATAAAGGTGCACTACACGTATCTCCGAAACTGTCTGTTGGGTTGGCACGAATCGAGACTGGGATTTGTCACTCCGTGTAAACGGAGAGGTATCTCTGGGCCCACTCGGTAGGACATCATCATAATATGCACAATGTGACCAAGGGGTTGATCACGGGAAGATGTGTTATGGAACGAGTAAAGAGACTTGCCGGTAACGAGATTGAACAAGGTATCGGTATACCGACGATCGAATCTCGGGCAAGTACCATACCGTTAGACAAAGGGAATTGTATACATGATCGATTGAGTCCTTGACATCGTGGTTCATCTGATGAGATCATCGTGGAACATGTGGGAGCCAACATGGGTATCCAGATCCCGCTGTTGGTTATTGGCCGGAGAGTTGTCTCAGTCATGTCTGCATGGTTCCCGAACCCGTAGGGTCTACACACTTAAGGTTCGATGACGCTAGGGTTATAAAGGAAGTTTGTATGTGGTTACCGAATGTTGTTCAGAGTCCCGTATGAGATCCCGGACGTCACGAGGAGTTCCGGAATGGTCCGGAGGTAAAGATTTATATATGGGAAGTCTTATTTTGGTCGCCGGAAAAGTTTCGCACTTTATCGGTATTGTACCGGGAGTGCCGAAAGGGGTCCGGGGGTCCACCGGGGGGGGGGGTCCACCTGCCCCGGGGGGCCACATGGGCTGTAGGGGGTGCGCCTTGGCCTATATGGGCCAAGGGCACCAGCCCCAAGAGGCCCATGCGCCAAGATATAAGAAAAAGGGGAGAGTCCTCAAGGGGGAAGGCACCTCCGAGGTGCCTTGGGGAGGATGGACTCCTCCCCCCCTTGGCCGCACCCCTTCCTTGGAGGAAGGGACAAGGCTGCGCCTCCCCCCTCTCCCTTGCCCCTATATAAAGGGAGGGGAGGGAGGGGTGGCCGTACCTGAAGCCCTGGCGCCTCCCTCCCTCCCGTGACACCTCCTCCTCTCCCGCAGGTGCTTGGCGAAGCCCTGCAGGATTGCCACGCTCCTCCATCACCACCACGCCGTTGTGCTGCTGCTGGATGGAGTCTTCCTCAACCTCTCCCTCTCTCCTTGCTGGATCAAGGCATGGGAGACGTCACCGGGCTGTACGTGTGTTGAACACAGAGGTGCCGTCCGTTCGGCACTAGGATCTCCGGTAATTTGGATCACGACGAGTACGACTCCTTCAACCCTGTTCTCTTGAACGCTTCTGCTTAGCAATCTACAAGGGTATGTAGATGCACTCTCCTTCCCCTCGTTGCTAGTTTCTCCATAGATAGATCTTGGTGACACGTAGGAAAATTTTGAATTTCTGCTACGTTCCCCAACATTCGGAATACATGCCTACATTACATTGATGAACTGGAGCTAGTTCTGTGTCACCCTATGTTATCGCTATTACATGAGGAATCACATCTGACATAATTATCCATCACTGATCCAATGTCTACGAGCTTTTCACATATTGTGCTTGCTTATTTACTTTTCCGTTGCTATTGTTACCATTACTATCATACTACTTTGCTACTAAATACTTTGCTGCAGATATTAAGTTATCCAGGTGTGGTTGAATTGACAACTCAACTGCTAATACTTGAGAATATTCTTTGGCTCCCCTTGTCGAATCAATACATTTGGGTTGAATACTCTACCCTCGAAAACTGTTGCGGTCCCCTATACTTGTGGGTTATCAAGACTAATTTGTGGCATCGTTGCCGGGGAGCATAGCTCTATTCTTTGAGTCACTTGAGATTTATATCTGCCGATCACTATGAAGAACTTGAAAGACGCAAGAACTAAGATTTTTCCCTCAACTAGCTCTGCACTAGATTCTCCTTCTGTTATGAGTAAGCTTGCGACACCTAAACCTGCTACTGCTATGAATTCTGATATGTTGCATGTTATTGATGATGCCACTTCTGCTATGCATGATACTTATGATGAAACTACTTCTATGCTTGATACTACTGTGCCATTAGGTGAATATATTGATGAACAACTTGTTAGGGTTAGAGAGAATGAAATTATTGAAAATGAAATTGTTGATGATAGTGATGATGAAGGTTCTCCCCCTAATTATGAATTGTTGGTTGTTCCTGAGGGTTATGTTATGGATGAAGAAGCTGCTAGAGCTATTTTTTGCTTGCAATGATAGATATGATCTTAAGAAGTTATTAGCTAAATGGAAGCAGCAATCTCTTAATGCTAGAATGAAACCTGACCCCGCTTTTGCTACTTCACCTATCTATGTTACTGATAAGGATTATGAATTCTCTGTTGATCCTGAAATAATTACTTTGGTTGAATCTGATCCTTTTTATGGCTATGAATCTAAAACTGTTGTGGCACATCTTACCAAGTTGAATGATATATAGCCACCCTGTTTACTAATGATGATAAGTCTCGCTACTATTATATCCTTAAGATATTTCCATTCTCATTAAAGGGTGATGCTAAAACTTGGTTTAATTCTCTTGATCCTGGTTGTGTGCGTAGTCCCCAGGATATGATTTATTACTTCTCTGCTAAATATTTCCCTGCTCATAAGAAACAAGCTGCCTCGAGGGAAATATATAATTTTGTGCAAATCAAAGAAGATAGTCTCCCACAAGCTTGGGGCAGGCTTCTCCGATTACTTAATGCTTTACCTGATCATCCTCTTAAGAAAAATGAAATACTTGATATCTTTTATAATGGACTAACCGATGCTTCCAAGGACCACTTGGATAGTTGTGCTGGTTGTGTTTTCAGGGAAAGAACATCGACCAAGCTGAATTGCTATTGAATAATATGTTGACTAATGAAAATAATTGGACTCTTCCTGAGCCAATTCCTGAGCCAATTGAGCCAAATCCTGAACCTATTCTTAAACCCACTCCGAAGAAGAGGGGTGTTCTATTTCTCAGTCCTGAAGATATGCAAGAGGCAAAGAAATCAATGAAAGAAAAAAGTATTAAAGCTGAAGATGTTAAGAATTTACCTCCTATTGGAGAAATACATGGTCTTAATTTACCGCCTGTCGAAGAAACACATTGTCTTGATAACCTGACACAGGTAGTAAAGGTAAATTCTCTCTATAGATATGATAAAGTTGAAATTGCGTCTACTAAATTTCATAGCCAATGTTTAGATGAATTTGATGACTTTATGGCCACACAAGAAAGTTTTAATGCCTATGTTGGTAGAGAATCAAAGAATAATGCTTTCAAGATAGGACGCTTGAGTGATTATATGGCTAGAGTTAAAGGTGAACTTAAACTCATTAGCAAATATGCTTCTATGGTTACCACTCAAGTTGAACAAGTACTTAAAGCTCAAAGTGATTTGCTCGATGAATTAAATAATAAACATGATTTTGTTGTTAGACTGGCTACTAGAACTGGTAGAATGAATCAGGAACCTTTGTATCCTGAAGGCCACCCTAAGAGAATTGAGAAATATTCCCAGAGAAATAATGTAGATGCACCTAGTCCTTCTAAAAAGAAGAAAAAGAAAAATGATAGGACTTTGCATGCTTCTAGTGAACCTGTTGTAGACACACCTGAGAATTCCAATGATATTTCTATTTTTGATGCTGGAACTCAATCAGGTGATGAACATGAACCTAGTGATAATGTTAATGATAATGTTCATGTTGATGCTCAACCTAGCAATAATAATGATGTAGAGATTTAACCCGCTGTTGATCTTGATAACCCACAATCAAAGAATCAATGTTATGACAAAAGAGATTTGTTGCTAGGAAGCACGGTAGAGAAAGAGAACCATGGGTTCAGAAACCCATGTCTTTTCCTCCTAAACCATCCAAGACAAAGGATGATGAGGATTTTGAGCGCTTTGCTGAAATGAGTAGACCTATCTTCTTACGTATGCGCTTAACTGATATGCTTAAAGTAAATCCTTATGCTAAATATATGAAGGATATCATTACAAATAAAAGAAAGATACCGGAAGCTAAAATTTCCACCATGCTTGCTAATTATACTTTTAAAGGTGGAATACCAAAGAAACTTGGAGATCCAGGAGTACCAACTATACCATGCTCCATTAAAAGAAACTATGTTAAAACTGCTTTATGTGATCTTGGAGCCGGTGTTAGTGTTATGCCTCTCTCTTTATATCGTAGACTTGAAATGAATAAGTTGACACCTACTGAAATATCTTTGCAAATGGCTGATAAATCAACTGCCATACCTGTCGGTATTTGTGAGGATGTGCCCGTTGTGGTTGCAAATGTCACTATCTTAACGGACTTTGTTATTCTTGATATTCCCGAGGATGATAGTATGTCGATTATCCTTGGTAGACCTTTTTTGAATGCTGCAGGGGTTGTTACTGATTGCAACAAAGGCAATGTCACTTTTCATGTTAATGGTAATGAGCATACGGTACACTTTCCAAGGAAATAACCTCAAGTTCATAACATCAATTGTATTGGAAAAGTTCCAACTATTATTATTGGAGGTTTTGAATTTCCTCTTCCTACTGTCAAGAAAAAAATATGATATTCTTATTGTTGGGGATGTGCATATCCCCGTTGAGGTAACTTAGTGTTATTTGAAATTTCTCTGGTTCCATGTTATTCGGAATGAGTGTGTTAACAAGACTTGATCAACCTTGTTAGTGGATTCACTTTGATGATCATGAGATGAATGAAACTAGAAGGCACAACCTTCTGTATCCTCTTTTTACTTTCTGTTATTTAGAATAAATAAAGCAAAAATAGTATTATCTGTCTGTTTTTCGAATTATCCGTGCAATAAAAAATATCCCAAAAATAAAAGTGCTCCAAATGCCCTGCAAATCTAGTATGATTTTTTATGGAATATTTGAGGATTTTAGGCACTGAGAACACAGCAGGGGGGCAAGCACCTGGCCACGAGGGTGGAGGATGCGCCCACTCCCCCTGGGCGCGCCCCCTGTCTCGTGGGCCCACAGTGGCCCCCCTCCACTTATTCCTGCACCCACACACTCCATATTCCTCCCAAAAAAATCCCCATTCAGCTCAAGCACGAGTTCTAGCTCATTTTGCTGCGATTTTCGATCTCCTTGCTCAAAGCTCCTTTCACAAAACTGCTTTGGGAGATTGTTGCTTGGTATGTGACTCCTCCATTGATCCAATTAGTTTTTGTTCTAGTGCTTTATTCATAGCAAATTTTTGCTGTATAAGTGACCCTGTTCTTGAGCTTGCATGTCAAATTTATGAGGTCCCAAGTAATTATAATGCATGATATAGGCTCTAAGCACTTGTGGGAGTAGTTGCTATCAATCTTGTTTAGTTTTGTTCACTTTTATTTTGAAGTTACTAAAAATTTCAGAAATTTTTCAGAGATAAATATGTCCAGGAGAATGTACCAAGGTGGTTCCTCAACAAAGAGAGGACCTAGGCGTGCTATGCACGAGCAAGACGATGAACCACCAAGGGAAGCTGAAGTGCGGGCTTGTGAGTGGCCATCAGAAGAGTTTATGGTTAATGCAGGCATCAAGGATGAATTTGACGCGTATGTGCGTAACACCGATCTTGAGGACTTCATACAAGATAAGTGTCCTCAGTACTACCAATTGACTGATTCATTCATGAGAAAGTTTAAATTTACATCTTCGCGTAATTCTCAAAATGTCATGTTTGATATTTATGATGAATCTTATACCATGGACCCAGAAGATTTTACTACTGCTTGCAAACTCCCGCAGTGGGGCAATGTTCATGACCCCACAAATCCTAATATAAATATTTTCTAGCTAGTATCACTGTGGGAGAATCTAGGGATATAGCACAAGCTACCATAGGGAGCATTCATTTTCCTGCTATACATTATTTTTCTCTCTTCATTGGTAGATGCATTAACGGTAAAGATGAAGCATGTCACATGTGTGTCCCTGATCTTTGTGTCCTCAAGAGTGCTGCATTAGGTAATAAAGATTATAACTTGGGGGCAATAGTCGCACGTAGGTTGCATAATAATGGTATATCTGGAGATTTATTTGGAGGGATTTATGCGACCCGTGTTGCTAATTATCTTGGTATATCCCCACGTGAGGGTGATATGGTGTTGCCTCCCACTTATTTAGATTCTGACGCTATGGTTAGGCACTGTTTTCTTGTGAGGAATGAACAATTCCTCCAGTATCGACTAATCTTTGACAGACGTCGCGTTGTCCATGTTACTCTCCCTGCTCCTTCCCTTTTTGATTACCAAGAAAAACGAAGATATGTTGTTACCAGGGAGGAGGCAGCCAAACACGAGAGGAGAGCGGAGGTAGCTCGCCAATATGCCGCAACTCAGGAGGCATTGGCTGTTGCATCTCAGTACGACCCCGGTTATAACTTCGGATATCAGCCAGGCTATCCTTGGCATTATACCAACTTAGGCCAAAAGCCTAAGCTTGGGGGAGTATGTATTTCTCACCGACTTTACATTCATGTTCACACACTTATTCTAGTTGTCGGTGCTCATACTCTTTCATTGTATTATCCTGCTAGTTTAATTTCTTTTTCTAGTTTTCTTCTTGTGTGTTTGATAAACTTTAAGAAAAACCAAAAAAAAAATAGTCAGTTTAATTTCCATGCTTGTAGTAGTAATTAAAATGAAAACCCAAAAATATTTCTAGTTCTTCTTTTACTTGTTGGGAGCTTTCCCGTGTAAATAGTTTTATTTCTTTTCTTTACTTTGGGGGTCGAGAGGAGAAGACCATATTGAAAATGTTTAGAGGCTCTCATATGCATGATTGTTGATTTTACTTAGAGCCCATATTACCTTGTATTCTCTGTTGAATTGAATGCTTGCAGATTCCAGGTTAGCCCAATGCACGCGCACTATTATTATTATACACACCGTTCGGTCATGCAGCTGAAAGGCAATACTGACGATATATGATGGACTGATTGAGATGAGAGAAGCTGGTATGAACTCGACCTCTTTTTTTTTGTAAATATGATGAGTTCATCATTCCTGATTCAGCCTATTATGAGTAAACATGTTTGCAATGACATTTAGAGATTATAGTTGCTTATGCCATGCTTAATTAGCTATGAGTTTATAATGGTTTACCTTGCGTGCCAACATGCTATTAAAATGGTTATGATGTGGTATGATGGGATGGTATCCTCCTTTGAATGAATTGAGTGACTCGACTTGGCACATGTTCACGCATGTAGTTGAAACAAATCAACATAGCCTTCACGATATTTATGTTCATGGTGGATTAATTTTAATGCATGTTCATGACTGTTGTCGCTCTCTCAGTTGGTCGCTTCCCAGTCTTTTGCTAGCCTTCACCTGTACTAAGCGGGAATACTGCTTGTGCATCCAAACTCCATAAACCCCAAAGTTATTCCATATCAGTCCACCACACCTTCCTATATGCAGTATCTACTTGCCGTTCCAAGTAAATTTGTATGTGCCAAACTCCAAACCTTCAAATGAAATTCTGTTTTGTATGCTCGAGCAACTCATGTTTCAACTAGGGCTATCTGTATCTTCCATGCTAGGTGGGTTATTCTCAAGAGGAGTGGACTCCACTCCTCATTCACGAGAAAATGGCTGGTAACCGGGATGCCCAGTCCCATGATAAAAAAGATCAAAGCAAATCAAAATAATTAAACAAAACTCCCCCAGGGTTGTTGTTAGTTGGAGGCAGTCGTTGTTTCGAGCAAGCCATGGATTGATGCTTGTTGGTGGTGGGGGAGTATAAATGTGACGCCCCCGATTCAATCATACAGTAATCATACACGCAAACGTGTACGATCAAGATCAGGGACTCACGGGAAGATATCACAACACAACTCTAAAAATAAAATAAGTCATACAAGCATCATAATACAAGCCAGGGGCCTCGAGGGCTCGAATACAAGTGCTCGATCATAGACAAGTCAGCGGAAGCAACAATATCTGAGTACAGACATAAGTTAAACAAGTTGCCATAAGATGGCTAGCACAAACTGGGATACAGATCGAAAGAGGCGCAGGCCTCCTGCCTGGGATCCTCCTAAACAACTCCTGGTCGTCGTCATCGGCCTGCACGTAGTAGTAGGCACCTCCAGTGTAGTAGGAGTCATCGTCGATGGTGGCGTCTGGCTCCTGGGCTCCAGCATCTGGTTGCGACAACCAGGTAGAAAGGAAAGGGGGGAAAGGGGGAGAAAAGCAACCGTGATTACTCATCCAAAGTACTCGCAAGCAAGGATCTACACTAAATATGCATGGGTATATGTGTAAAGAGGCAATATCGGTGGACTGAACTGCAGAATGCCAGAATAAGAGGGGGATAGCTAGTCCTATCGAAGACTACTCTTCTGGCAGCCTCCGTCTTGCAGCATGTAGAAGAGAGTAGATTGAAGTCCTCCAAGTAGCATCGCATAGCATAATCCTACCCGGCGATCCTCCCCTCGTCGCCCTGTGGAAAAGCGATCACCGGGTTATCTGTGGAACTTGTCTGGGTGTGTTTTATTAAGTATCAAGTTCTATTTGTCATAAGGTCAAGGTACAACTCCGGGTCGTCCTTTTACCGAGGGACACGGCTATTCGAATAGATAAACTTCCCTGTAGGGGTGCACCACATAACCCAACATGCTCGATCCCATTTGGCCGGACACACTTTCCTGGGTCATGTCCGGCCTCAGAAGATCAACATGTCGCAGCCCCACCTAGGCACAACAGAGAGGTCAGCACGCCGGTCTAAATCCTATGCGCGCAGGGGTCTGGGCCCATCGCCCATTGCACACCTGCACGTTGCGAGGGCGGCCGGTGAGCAGACCTAGCAACCTCCATTACAAAGGAAGTTGCGTTAATGCAGTCCAACCTGGTGCGCGCCGCTCAGTCGCTAACGTCATGAAGGCTTCGGCCGATACCACGACGTCGAGTGCCCATATCTTTCCCGCGTAGTTGGTTAGTGCGTATAGGCCAGTGGCCAGACTCAGATCAAATACCAAGATCTCGTTAAGCGTGTTATTATGAAGTAACCGCGGACACCGACCAGGGCCAAGCCCACCTCTCGCCTAGGTGGTTGCAACCTGCCCTGTCGCTCCGCCACAAGTAACAGTCGGGGGCCGTCGAGAACCCAGGGCCACCTCTACCGGGATGGAGCCACCTGTGCTTCCAGCCCCCACATCGGAATCACTTGCGGGTACTCAACGAGCTGACCCGACTTTAGTCACCATCTGTATAGTATGTATATACCCGTGATCACCTCCCAAGTGATCACGGCCCGATAGTATAGCAAGGCAGACTGACAAGAATGTAGGGCCAATGATGATAAACTAGCATCCTATACTAAGCATTTAGGATTGCGGGTAAGGTATCAATGACTGTAGCAACAATGACAGGCTATGCAACAGAATAGGAGTAACCGAATAGTAACATGCTACACTACTCTAATGCAAGAAGTATAAAGAAGAATAGGCGATATCTGGTGATCAAGGGGGAGGCTTGCCTGGTTTCTCTGGCAAGAAGGAGGGGTCGTCAACTCCATAGTCGTACTGGGTAGCAGCGGCGTCGGTCTCGTAGTCTACCGGAGAGAAGAGGGTGAAGAAACAATAAATATAATGCAAACATAAGCATGACGATGTATGACATGACAATGAGCGGTGCTAGGTGTGCCCTAACGCGGTAGTAGGTGATACCGGCGAGAGGGGGAAACATCCGGGAAAGTATCCCCGGTGTTTCGCGTTTTCGGACAGGTGAACCGAAGGGGGAAAGTTGCGTGTTCGCTATGCTAGGGAGGTGTGGCGGACGAACGGGCTATGTATCCGGATTCGTCTCATCGTTCTGATCAACTTTCATGTAGAAAACATTTTCATGTGACCTACGGTTTATTTTCTATTAATTTTTAAAGTTTAAATCATTTTCTAAATTATTATTACTAGTTTAATTTGAAATCAACATTACTGCATCAACATGACATAAGCATGACGTCAGCAGTCAACAGAGGTGTTGACTGGGTCAAACTGACATGTGGGGGTCTGCATGTCATTGACTGATTAGACTAATCAAGGTTTAATTAAGTTAAGTAGTGATTAGGTTAATCTAACATGATTAATTAAGTTAATTAATTCTTTAATTAATTAATTAATATTTTAACTATTTTAATTATTATTTATTTATTTAATTAATTCTTTTTTTAAAATTCCTTTTTTTAACGTTCTAGGGCATGACCCCACATGTCATAGGCCAGGGGGCCATAGCGGGTGTGGGCTAACGGGTTAACGGGCGAGCCCGGATGGGCACCCGAGCGGGCGTTGCGCTCAGCGAGAGAAGGGGGCGGGCACGCGGCGCGACGCCGGCGAACACAGAGGCGGGGTTGTGGTGTGAGGGTCGGGCGCGGTGAACGGGACAACGCAGGAGCCGGCTTGACGTGGTGCGGCGGCTCCGACGAGCGGTGGCGAGGGGACGAGGTCCAACAGGGCAACAACAGAAGCAGTTGCAGCAGCTAGGAGCAGGGGGCACGACGAGGCATAGTGACCGCGGGCGTGGCCGGACCCCATCTAGGGCGCTGTAGCCGTGGTGATAGAGAGGAAAGGGGGACGAGGAAGTAGGGGAGGCGAAGGCCGGGGGCCTCACCAACGTTGCAGGGAAGAGGCGGCGAGGCCTGGGGTAGGCCGGCGACGAAGAGATGAGGAGGTCCAGTGGGGAGGTCCGGCGACGGAGAGGCCTTCAGGCGGCGAGGGAGGAGCTTCTGCATGGCAGCGGCACGAGGACGACGATAGGCTAAGGATCCCCGGGCGCGGGGGCGATAGCGGTGGTGGGGCTCCGGCGCGGCAGGGAGTGGGGATGGTGCGCAGGTGCGACGGCGGTGTCGGGGACTGGTTGCCAGCCCCCGATCCAGATCGGGGGGAAGGCAGAGGGGGAAATGGGGGCGAGTGGAGGGGAGTGGGAGGTTAGGGTTTACGGGGTGGACCGGGGGGGGGGGGCATGTAGGTTGGGCGTCGGAGCGCGCCGGCCTGGTTGGTCCACATGCCAGCTGGGCCGAGGCCCAGATGGGGGGGGGTGCGTTCCTTCCCTTGTTTGTGTGTGTTTTGTTTTTCTTAATTTTTCTTTTACTGTTTTATTTTATTTGTTTCCCTTTATTTTTAGTTTTTATAATTATGATCTTAGTTCCTAAAAATAGTATTACTACTTATTTTAATGTCACTATATCTTAGGGAGGCATTTAACTATTGATTTTGGCTGTTGTTCTATTTAATTTGGAGTATCTAAACATTTCATAACAATGTGGTTTTACCACCATAATCATCTATGATTTATTTGCCACAATTTGAACATTTTAGATTTGACAAATGAAAACTTTTATTGTTTGACTTTAATTCAAATTTGAATTTGGATCGGTTCTGAACTAACACGAGATTAACAACGGTAATCTGGTGACATGGCATCATTACAAGAGGGTTACTGTATCTTGCTTACCCGGGCGTCACAATTCTCCTCCACTACAAGAAATCTCGTCCCGAGATTTAAGCGGTGGAGTAAGGTGGGAAAAGTGCTGGTAGCGAAAATTTAACGAGTCTTCTCGGTCTTGGCTGCCCTTTTGAAGAGGTTGATCCCTTTCGTTGATGTCTTCATTCCTCTTCTTGAAGTCACCATGATCCAGTCGTCATCCTTTCTTCGGGATCTCCATCGTCCTACGAACGCGACCAAGGGGAAAAACTCCGGAAGAAGGCATCTCCATAAAGCTGGGCATCTAACGGTGAACTCAATGGGAATTACACAAGGTACCCCACGAGTTGTATTTCAGTGAATTCGTTGAGTGCAATATATGATGGTACCAAAGTTGCAAACGGGTAGGCAATCATTCGATGACTGGACAAAAGCTGGAATGGGGGTTTGAACAACGAGAATAACATGGTGTTTGATTCCAGGATGAATATTGGTATAGCATTTAGCTCGTGAATCACACACAAAGCCAGGTGCAAAAGGATACATTAGAACCCGGGTTGTAAAGAAGAGTCAGGTTTTGATCCAGTGGACCTGTGGGTTATGGGCCCACCATGTGGGTTAGAAGTAGGAAGGCGGTGACGACTTGCATGATCATGTAAGCAAGGCATGCCAGAGGATAGCCTGTTAGTTATGTCAGCAACAACATCGGTACCAAGGGCGAGGGACGACAAGAACCATTCTCCTGCTCGTTGAACAAGGTGAACCAATAAGCAAAGTTCTCGTCCATCGGTGGTTACCGGAATGTCATCAACAATAGTAACAGGGACTTATCGACATGATTGTACACCCAGGTGTTTACATAAGCAGAAGAATATTACTGCTTAGATCATATATATCACAAGAAAGGTTAAACAAAACAATGGAAAAGAAAAGGTGATTATCAGATTAAATAGTACAATGGAAAGGAAAATGTGTTTAAACACATTATTCAAGGGTATGTCCTTCCCATGGTCAAGCAGAACATGGCATACAGGGTAGGAGAGCAAGTACCGAACCATTCTGATAAAGAGGCAAGGATTAATCAAGATGTTATCCATAGAACAGTGTTTGGATAACTGACCAAGAAACATTTAGCATCGCGCCTCCAATGTTCTTGTTGATGAGCGGGGTATCATAGTCATGCTTCGAGGTAGCAATGATATGGTGTTTCAATCAAGGGCTGGACTTTGGTTACACAATTGATCCATCAGGAGCAACTTATAAAATAAGTCCTACAATTTCCTCCAGGAAGAATGGTTATCCTTGCAAAAGAATTTATAATGATAGATCCTCCAGCCAGGGGTGCTAGGCATGACATCATATTACCGGGTCATCAAAGGACCAATATTATAACTCCTGGAAAGTTGTCCCAACCATCATATCTGACCAAGATTCAGATCCGATTGGTGTCAGGACACCTTAAACTCAGGATGCCTGAGAAGAAGAGGTGCAACACAATTAGTGAGACGCCATTATATGATCCTCGGGAAATGAACTATGGGAGCGAGTTTCGAACAGGGGTTCACCATTAAACCAAGGAGAGGTGAGGAGGTGACTGATTGACTCAGCGACAATCCATTGAGATTTCCAAAAAGAGGGATTTCCGCAACTATGTGTACAAGGAGATAACATTAGCTAGATCAAATGACTTAATGATGTATGCTCGAGGAAAACATACACAGTTAAAACATTGGTTGAAATGTGCACACGAAATATGGGCTAGGTAGCACGATCAATATTCGAATGATGATTCAATAAGCCATAAAGGTAGAATGAAACTATAGAACAATAACTTCAAAGCAATAGGGTTGCTAGAAGTTTATAATTTACACATCACAGACCATTTGTCGGTATTTCGGTTAGAAACAACACGGGGACCAAGAAAGAATGGTGATGTTAATAAGTTTCACTTGTATCAAGAATTCTTAAGGGTGGTGAATTTCCCATGACATTCTTTACATAAAAGTTAGCAATACTCCAAGGTAGAACATAACATAAGTTGGATAGCAAGTTGTATTCATAATGTGGACAAGTTCACGATGAAAGGAGTCAAGGGTGTTGTCGATGATAATAAAAATCATCGAGGGCAAGGAGGGTATTTCTCATCATGAACACAGTTGACATCTCGGAAGAAGTCAAAGTGTTGAAGGTGATCCGACACATTTGTCGGGAGGTTTCAAGAGGATGCAATCTAACAACAATGGCAACATGCAAGGAAATGACAAAGTGGCAAGTTATATATAGGATCAATATATAAGATGCAAGCTCGAAACCAAAGTTGCCTTTCAAGACAAGCAACATGATGTTGAAAACTCGACGTAAGTCGTGCTCACACGCTGAAGATTTTTTGCACTAGAGAAGGATGAGGTAGCACAGTTAAAGATATCAAGACCAGGATGCAGCTGATAGTCTAGGAATGACTAGATTGAGTTCAGAATTTCCTAGTAAAAATACTAGGGGTATTTGATTTGTAGTGCAGAATAATTTCACTAGTCGGTGCCTCGGTTGACAACAACCCAGAACCCATAGAGTGATTACGACAAGGAAAGGCATTACTTCAACAAGGTTAATAAGATGTGGTGCAATGGCAAGACATCTTCGAGATACCAGGGGGTAATACTCGAAGGTAGATCATGATAGAAGTAGAACCGGGTCATTGACCTATGACAGTAGATACTTCAACCTTGCCAAAAATAGACGAGGCACTGGAATGAATTCCCATCAGATATATTTGATCAGGACAGCATGGTCGGAACCATAACTGTAAGGAATCAATTTCAAGAATACCGAAAGAATCATACAGCTGGATAATCATTTTGCAAGAAGCTTTCGAGACGGTCTACATCATTTTCATGGGCATGAACACAGAGTTCAAGGTCGACTCCCACTTCTTCAATGTATAACCTTTCGTTCCCTGCTCTATTAAAATGATTTGAGTGCGAAGACCTACTTGGTGAATTACCAGAGGAGTATGAACCTTGAAAAACTTTCGGGTTCACACAGATTAAGAAAGGCATAGGTTCAACCCATCGGGGCATCTTAGAAACATATACCACAAGCTTCAAGAGTAATTATCACCAGCTCGAAAGCAGAGCATGGTTGGACAAATCGGAGAATATGATTTATGAATGGCATTACGTATCAGAGAAAGAACTTCTTGAGGTTTTGTATATGAAGGACACTGTCGGATGATAATTCAACAAAGGATCTGACGGTCCATAATAGGGCTGATGTGGGCATCGGCACTCGACCAGAGGACGAAACAAAGCAAGGGCTTTGGATTATAGAAACAACTGACTAGTTCAAAGCTCAAAGGCAAAGGAATTAAGATTTCTAATTCAAGGGATCAGGAGCAAGGGCTCTGATTAAGGATGGATAAGCCGAGTAGGCTTGGGGGAAGAATCGACGACAATTTGATTGGTCGATAAACCGTTCATGTTCAAAATGACATCTTAGTCAGAAAGATAATTTTAAAAGGAACAACCGATGATTGCGTGCATTCGCACTCATGTTGAATCAATAGGATTCAAAATGACTAAGACAAGGGATGTTATCAAGGACTACTAGTCATATGGAATTAACCATAATGCAAGCAGGCAAGAATTTCAAGAATAACAAGCTGCAGAGGATTTTCGGAAGATCGAAAAGTATTCCAAAGAATTTTGTGAGACACATGAACAATTGAGAAGAACGAATCCTCGATAAATGTGAGGAAAAACCCGTAAGGGTTTTCATGCGAAATAAAACTGCAAGGCAGTAAACTCAAAGGATTCTCGGGATAACGGCGAATATTTCGAGGCATCTTGTAACAACAAGAGCGACGAGGAATGATCAAGAGAATGACAAGTGCATACAGATATCCATAGCGCTTTGTTTGGATGTTGATATTGAGGAGCATGGAATTGAATTGGCTCCAATATCAAATCTCCTTGGCTTTGATATTGATATTGAACTCAATTCTGTTGTTTGGATGTGCACATAATTGCCACTTGGTATTCTCATGACAAGCTCAATTCTAAAGCTTGTTTGGATGGTCATTATCTACATTGGAATTGATCATTTGTCATATGATCAAACTGAACTTTGTTGTAATGTTTAAATGGCAGCAGTTATAAACTAGATGCACTTAACCAAAACCAATAATTATACATATAAACATGACTTAGACAGTAACACATACACAGCAGCTGCAGCACATACACAATAGCACTTTCTTAGAACAGCAGCACATACACAAGAGCACTTTCACATATACAGCAGCAACACTTGCACAGTAGCAGCAGCACATATACAGCAGCAGCAACACATATACAGCAGCAGCAACACTTGTACAGCTGCATATACAGTAACAATCAACCGACCTCCTGTTCATTAAAAGGAAAAATAAATCAGCAAACAAACACATACTGTGGAGATTAGAAGGGGGTTTAGCTTTCTGTCAAGGGTAAGGGATGGGGATGGAGGAAGAACATGGCATGGGGATGAAGGAAGAACAGGCCATGGGGGAGTCGCTGCGTGGATGGTGTGCAGGGGTGCGGTGCTGGATGGGGCAGACGACGGCCAAGGGGCGGCGAGCGCGCGGGGAGATGGGTGTGCGGGGTGGATGGGAAGGAGGAATGGGGACATGGCCACACGTGGGGGGGGGGAAGGGATCCACCGGAGAGAGAAAGGAAGGAGAGGGCGGACGGGATCTGACCTGCGCCGCCGGGAGCTCCGCATCGCCGCAGTGCTCACCTCCCCTCCCGCTCGAGCGCCTCTGCCTTACCTGGAGCGGTCGAAGCGTTAAGTCGCGGGCTGCTTCCCGAATACCAGCGAAATCGAGCTCTCTCCCTCCGAATTCGGGAATAGAGGCGTGGGCTTTCGAAGCGGGCCAGTGAATATTTCAGCCCAATTCCTTGGACCGATTCCTTGTCCATCCAAACGGCGAAATTCGGGATATCTAATGCCAATATCAATATCTAGGCATGAATATCAACATTCAAACGAAGTGTAGGGGTATATCGGTGACAGTGGATTGCAAAGGCGATGAGCGCAAGGGTCTCGGGAAAATATCGAGGGATATCCTTAGAATCTTCTGACGAAGCAGATGATCTTCCGAAATGAGGGCTCTCCGGGGGAAAATAGTTACGAGAACCTAGAGTTGGAGTTAGCAAAATCATTTAACCCGAATAGAAGGGAGATTAGAGCCCCAGAGTATAGATCGAGGAATAAAAGATCCTAATACCACCCAATGGCGACGTGGGCCCATAGGCTACACAGCCATGTTAGTAAAAGTTTTGCAATGACTAGAATTAACTTCGGCCAAGGAGTTGGAAAGGGGGATTCCAACAGGCAGTCGGCTCTGATACCAACTTGTGACGCCCCTGATTCAATCGTACACTAATCATACACGCAAACGTGTACGATTAAGATCAGGGACTCACGGGAAGATATCACAACACAACTCTAAAAATATAATAAGTCATACAAGCATCATAATACAAGCCAGGGGCCTCGAGGGCTCGAATACAAGTGCTCGATCATAGACAAGTCAGCGGAAGCAACAATATCTGAGTACAGACATAAGTTAAACAAGTTGCCATAAGATGGCTAGCACAAACTAGGATACAGATCAAAAGAGGCGTAGGCCTCCTGCCTGGGATCCTCCTAAACAACTCCTGGTCGTCGTCATCGGCCTGCACGTAGTAGTAGGCACCTCCAGTGTAGTAGGAGTCGTCGTCGATGGTGGCGTCTGGCTCCTGGGCTCCAGCATCTGGTTGCGACAACCAGGTAGAAAGGAAAGGGGGGAAAAGGGGGAGAAAAGCAACCGTGAGTACTCATCCAAAGTACTCGCAAGCAAGGATCTACACTACATATGCATGGGTATATGTGTAAAGAGGCAATATTGGTGGACTGAACTGCAGAATGTCAGAATAAGAGGGGGATAGCTAGTCCTATTGAAGACTACGCTTCTGGCAGCCTCCATCTTGCAGCATGTAGAAGAGAGTAGATTGAAGTCCTCCAAGTAGCATCACATAGCATAATCCTACCCGGCGATCCTCCCCTCGTCGCCCTGTGGAAAAGCGATCACCGGGTTGTCTGTGGAACTTGTTTGGGTGTGTTTTATTAAGTATCCAGTTCTAGTTGTCATAAGGTCAAGGTACAACTCCGGGTCGTCCTTTTACCGAGGGACACGGCTATTCGAATAGATAAACTTCCCTACACGGGTGCACCACATAACCCAACACGCTCGATCCCATTTGATCGGACACACTTTCCTGGGTCATGCCCGGCCTCAGAAGATCAACATGTCGCAGCCCCACCTAGGCACAACAGAGAGGTCAGCACGCCGGTCTAAATCCAATGCGCGCAGGGGTCTGGGCCCAACGCCCATTCCACACCTGCACGTTGCGAGGGCGGCTGGTGAGCAGACCTAGCAACCTCCATTACAAAGGAAGTTGCGTTAATGCAGTCCAACCCGGCGCGCGCCGCTCAGTCGCTGATGTCACGAAGGCTTCGGCTGATACCACGACGTCGAGTGCCCATATCTTTCCCGCGTAGTTGGTTAGTGCGTATAGGCCAGTGGCCAGACTCAGATCAAATACCAAGATCTCGTTAAGCATGTTATTATGAAGTAACCGCGGACACCGACCAGGGCCAGGTCCACCTCTCGCCTAGGTGGTCGCAACCTGCCCTATCGCTCCGCCACAAGTAACAGTCGGGGGCCGTCGGGAACCTAGGCCCACCTCTACCGGGATGGAGCCACCTGTCCTTCCAACCCCCACATCGGAATCACTTGCGGGTACTCAACGAGCTGACCCGACTTTAGTCACCATCTGTATAGTATGTATATATGTATAGTATATACCCGTGATCACCTCCCAAGTGATCACGACCCGATAGTATAGCAAGGCAGACTGACAAGAATGTAGGGCCAATGATGATAAACTAGCATCCTATACTAAGCATTTAGGATTGCGGGTAAGGTATCAATGACTATAGCAACAATGACAGGCTATGCAACAGAATAGGAGTAACCGAACAGTAACATGCTACACTACTCTAATGCAAGCAGTATAGAGAAGAATAGGCGATATCTGGTGATCAAGGGGGGGCTTGCTGGTTGCTCTGGGAAGAAGGAGGGGTCGTCAACTTCGTAGTCGTACTGGGTAGCAGCGGCGTCGGTCTCGTAGTCTACCGGAGAGAAGAGGGGGAAGAAACAATAAATATAATGCAAACATAAGCATGATGATGTATGACATGACAATGAGCGGTGCTAGGTGTGCCCTAACGCGGTAGTAGGTGATACCGGCGGGAGGGGGAAACATCCGGGAAAGTATCCCCGGTGTTTCGCGTTTCCGGACAAGTGAACCGAAGGGGGAAAGTTGCGTGTTCGCTATGCTAGGGAGGTGTGGCGGACGAACGGGTTGTGTATCCGGATTCGTCTGATCGTTCTAATCAACTTTCATGTAGAAAACATTTTCATCTGACCTATGGTTTATTTTCTATTAATTTTTAAAGTTTAAATGATTTTCTAAATTATTATTACTAGTTTAATTTGAAATCAGCATTACTGCATCAACATGACATCAGCATGACGTCAGCAGTCAACAGAGGTGTTGACTGGGTCAAACTGACATGTGGGGGTCTGCATGTCATTGACTGATTAGGCTAATCAAGGTTTAATTAAGTTAACTAGTGATTAGGTTAATCTAAACATGATTAATTAAGTTAATTAATTCTTTAATTCATTAATTAATATTTTAACTATTTTAATTATTATTTATTTATTTAATTAATTCTTTTTTTAAAATTCCTTTTTTAACGTTCTAGGGCACGGCCCCACATGTCATAGGCCAGGGGGCCATAGCGGGTGTGGGCTAACGGGTTAACGGGCGAGCCCGGATGGGCACCCGAGCGGGCGTTGCGGTCAGTGAGAGAAGGGGGCGGGCACGCGGCGCGACGCTGGTGAACACAGAGGCGGGGTTGTGGTGTGAGGGTCAGGCGCGGTGAACGGGACAATGCAGGAGCCGGCTTGGCATGGCGCGGCGGCTCCAACGAGCGGTGGCGAGGGGATGAGGTCCAACAGGGCTACAACAGAAGCAGTTGCAGCAGCTAGGAGCAGGGGGCACGACGGGGCATAGTGACCGCGGGCGTGGCCGGACCCCATCGAAGGCGCGGTGGCCGCGGTGATAGAGAGGAAAGGGGGGACGAGGAAGTAGGGGAGGCGTCGGCCGGGGGCCTCACCAACGTTGCAGGGAAGAGGCGGCGAGGCCTGGGGTAGGCCGGCGACAAGGAGATGAGGAGGTCCGGTGGGGAGGTCCGGCGACGGCGAGGCCTTCAGGCGGCGAGGGAGGAGCTTCTGCGTGGCGGCGGCGGCACAAGGACGACGATAGGCAGAGGATCCTCGGGCGCGGGGGCGATAGCGGTGGTGGGGCTCCGGCGCGGCATGGGGTGGGGATGGTGTGCAGGTGCGACGGCGGCGTCGGGGACCGAGGGCGACGGGCGGCGTCGGGGACTGGTTGCCAGCCCTCGATCCATATCGGGGGGAAGGCAGAGGGGGAAATGGGGGCGAGTGGAGGGGAGTGGGAGGTTAGGGTTTGCGGGGTGGACCGGGGGGGGCATGTAGGTTGGGCGTCAGAGCGCGCCGGCCTGGTTGGTCCACATGCCAGCTGGGCCGAGGCCCAGATGGGGGGGGGGTGCGTTCCTTCCCTTGGTTGTGTGTGTTTTGTTTTTCTTAATTTTTCTTTTACTGTTTTATTTTATTTGTTTCCCTTTATTTTTAGTTTTTATAATTATGACCTTAGTTCCTAAAAATAGTATTATTACTTATTTCAATGTCACTATATCTTAGGCAGGCATTTAACTATTGATTTAGGCTGTTGTTCTATTTAATTTGGAGTATCTAAACATTTCATATCAATGTGGTTTTACCACCATAATCATCTATGATTTATTTGCCACAATTTGAACATTTTAGATTTGACAAATGAAAACTTTTATTGTTTGACTTTAATTCAAATTTGAATTTGGATCAGTTCTGAACTAACACGAGATTAACAACAGTAATCGTGGTGACATGGCATCATTACCAGAGGGTTACTGTAGCTTGCTTACTCGGGCGTCACAATTCTCCTCCACTATAAGAGATCTCGTCCTGAGATTTAAGCGGTGGAGTAAGGTGGGAAAAGTACTGGTAGCGAAAATTTAACGAGTCTTCTCGGTCTTGGCTGCCCTTTCGAAGAGGTTGATCCCTTTCGTTGATGTCTTCATTCCTCTGCTTGAAGTCACCATGATCCAGTTGTCATCCTTTCTTTGGGATCTCCATCGTCCTACGAACGCGACCAAGGGGAAAAACTCCGGAAGAATGCATCTCCACAAAGCTGGGCATCTAACGGTGAACTCAATGGGAATTACACAAGGTACCCCACGAGTTGTATTTCAGTGAATTCGTTGAGTGCAATATACGATGGTACCAAAGTCGCAAACATGTAGGCAATCATTCGATGACTGGATAGAAGCTGGAATGGGGGTTTGAACAACGAGAATAACATGGTGTTTGATTCCAGGATGAATAATGGTATAGCATTTAGCTCGTGAATCACACACAAAGCCAGGTGCAAAAGGATACATTAGAACCCGGGTTGTAAAGAAGAGTCAGGTTTTGATCCAGTGGACCTGTGGGTTATGGGCCCACCATGTGGGTTAGAAGTAGGAAGGCGGTGACGACTTGCATGATCATGTAAGCAAGGCATGCCAGAGGATAGCCTGTTAGCTATGTTAGCAACAACACCGGTACCAAGGGCGAGGGACGACGAGAACCATTCTCCCGCTCGTTGAACGAGGCGGACCAATAAGCAAAGTTCTCGTTCATCGGTGGTTACCGGAATGTCATCAACAATAGTAATAGGGACTTATCGACACGATTGTACACCCAGGTGTTTACATAAGCAGAAGAATATTACTTCTTAGATCATATATATCACAAGAAAGGTTAAACAAAACATTGGAAAAGAAAAGGTGATCATCAGATTAAATAGTACAATGGAAAGGAAAATGTGTTTAAACACATTATTCAAGGGTATGTCCTTCCCATGGTCAAGCATAACATGGCATACAGGGCAGGAGAGCAAGTACCCAACCATTCTGATAAAGAGGCAAGGATTAATCAAGATGTTATCCATACAATGGTGTTTGGATAACTGACCAAGAAACATTTAGCATCGCGCCTCCAATGTTCTTGTTGATGAGCGGGGTATCATAGTCATGCTTCGAGGTAGCAATGATATGGTGTTTCAATCAAGGGCCGGACTTTGGTTACACAATTGATCCATCAGGAGCAACTTATAAAATAATTCCTACAATTTCCTCCAGGAAGAATGGTTATCCTTGCAAAAGAATTTATAATGATAGATCCTCCAGCCAGGGGTGCTAGGCATGAAATCATATTACCGGGTCATCAAAGGACCAATATTATAACTCCTGGAAAGTTGTCCCAACCATCATATCTGACCAAGATTCAGATCCGATTGGTGTCAGGACACCTTAAACTCAGGATGCCTGAGAAGAAGAGGTGCAACACAATTAGTGAGACGACATTATATGATCCTCGGGAAATGAACTATGGGAGCGAGTTTCAAACAGGGGTTCACCGTTAAACCAAGGAGAGGTGAGGAGGTGACTGATTGACTCAGCGACAATCCATTGAGATTTCCAAAAAGAGGGATTTCCGCAACTATGTGAACAAGGAGATAACATTAGCTAGATCAAATGACTTAATGATGTATGCTCGAGGAAAACATACACAGTTAAAACATTGGTTGAAATGTGCACACGAAATATGGGCTAGGTAGCACGATCAATATTCGAATGATGATTCAATAAGCCAAAATGTAGAATGAAACTATAGAACAATAACTTCAAAGCAATAGGGTTGCTAGAAGTTTAGAATTTACACATCACAGACCATTTGTCGGTATTTCGGTTAGAAACAACACAGGGACCAAAAAAGAATGGTGATGTTAATAAGTATCACTTGTATCAAGAATTCTTAAGGGTGGTGAATTTCCCATGACATTCTTTACATAAAAGTTAGCAATACTCCAAGGTAGAACATAACATAAGTTGGATAGCAAGTTGTATTCATAATGTGGACAAGTTCACGATGAAAGGAGTCAAGGGTGTTGTCGATGATAATAAAAATCATCGAGGGCAAGGAGGGTATTTCTCATCATGAACACAGTTGACATCTCGGAAGAAGTCAAAGTGTTGAAGGTGATCCGACACATTTGTCGGGAGGTTTCAAGAGGATGCAATCTAACAACAATGGCAACATGCAAGGAAATGACGAAGTGGCAAGTTATATATAGGATCAATATATAAGATGCAAGCTCGAAACCAAAGTTGCCTTTCAAGATAAGCAACATGATGTTGAAAACTCGACGTAAGTCGTGCTCACACACTGAAGATTTTGTGCACCCGCGAAGGATGAGGTAGCACAGATAAAGGGGGGACGAGGAAGTAGGGGAGGCGAAGGGTGGGGGCCTCACCAACGTTGCAGGGAAGAGGCGGCAAGGCCTGGGGTAGGCCGGCGACAAGGAGATGAGGAGGTCCGGTGGGGAGGTCCGGCGACGGCGAGGCCTTCAGGCGGCGAGGGAGGAGCTTCTGCGTGGCGACGGCACGAGGATGACAATAGGCTGAGGATCCCCGGGCGCAGGGGCGATAGCGGTGGTGGGGCTCCGACGCGGCATTGGGTGGGGATGGTGCGCAGGTGCGACGGCGGCGTCGGGGACCGAGGGCGACGGACGGCGTCGGGGACTGGTTGCCAGCCCCCGATTCAGATCGGGGGGAAGGCAGAGGGGGAAGTGGGGGAGAGTGGAGGGGAGTGTGAGGTTAGGGTTTGAGGGGTGGACCGAGGGGGCCATGTAGGTTAGGCGTCGGTGCGCGCCGGCCTAGTTGGTCCACAGGCCAGCTGGGCCGAGGCCCAGATGGGGGGGTGCGTTCCTTCCCTTTTTTGTGTGTGTTTTGTTTTTCTTAATTTTTCTTTTACTGTTTTATTTTATTTGTTTCCCTTTATTCTTAGTTTTTATAATTATGATCTTAGTTCCTAAAAATAGTATTACTACTTATTCTAATGTCACTATATCTTAGGCGGGCATTTAACTATTGATTTTGGCTGTTGTTCTATTTAATTTGGAGTATCTAAACATTTCATAACAATGTGGTTTTACCACCATAATCATCTATGATTTATTTGCCACAATTTGAACATTTTAGATTTGACAAATGAAAACTTTTATTGTTTGACTTTAATTCAAATTTGAATTTGGATCGATTCTGAACTAACACGAGATTAACAATGGTAATCGTGGTGACATGACATCATTACCAGAGGGTTATTGTAGCTTGATTACCCGGGCGTCACAATAAACTTTTACCATTCTATTTGGGAACTGCCTATAATGTATGTAGCATGGAAGATATCGCCATCTTATAGTTGTTGTGTTGGCAGTGAAAGTATACCACCCAAAATGTTATTCATCTCTATTTTAAAATCGAGCTCTGGCACCTCTACAAATCCCTGCTTCCCTCTGCGAAGGGCCTATCTATTTACTTTTATGTTGGGTCGTCACCTTCTTACTAAAAAGCACCCGCTAGAGAGCACGTTGTCATTTGCATGCATTACTATTAGTTTATATTGGATATGACTTGACTGGATCTCTTTTACCATGAATTACAATGTTTAGTCAGCCCTTCGTCTTTAAAGGTGCTCTGCATTTATTCTTTGCGGTCTCAGAAAGGGCTAGCGAGATACCATCTTGTTATATCATATTATGATTGTTTTGAGAAAGTGTTGTCATCCGAGTTTTATTATTATTGCTCGCTAGTTGATTATGCCATTGATATGAGTAAACCTGAGACCTAAGTGTTATTGTGAATATGGTTAGTTCATAATCTTTGCTGAAAACTTGAATGTTGGCTTTACATATTTACAACAACAAGAGCAAACAGAGTTTGTAAAAGTTTTTCTTTATCACTTTTAGTTTATCAACTGAATTGCTTGAGGACAAGCAAAGGTTTAAGCTTGGGGAGTTGATACGTCTCCAACGTATCTACTTTTCCAAACACTTTTGCCCTTGTTTTGGACTCCAACTTGCATGATTTGAATGAAACTAACCCGGACAGACGCTATTTTCAGCAGAATTGCCGTGGTGTTGTTTATTGTGCAGAAAACAAAAGTTCTCGGAATGACCTGAAAATCCACCGAGATAACTTTTGGAAAATATAAAAAATATTGGTGAAAGAATCAAGGATAGGGGGCCCACACGCTGTTCACAAGGGGGGGGGGCGCCCCCTCCCCCTGGGCGCGCCCCCTGTCTCGTGGGCCCCCTGATGCTCCACCGACCTCAACTCCAACTCTATATATTCCATTTTACAGAGGAAAAATCAGAGAAAAAGTTTCATCACGTTTTACGATACGGAGCCGCCGCCAAGCCCTAATCTCTCTCGGGAGGGCTGATTTGGAGTCCGTTCAGGGCTCCGGAGAGGGGGATTCGTCGCTGTCGTCATCATCAACCATCCTCCATCACCAATTTCATGATGCTCACCGTCGTGCGTGAGTAATTCCATCGTAGGCTTGCTGGATGGTGATGGGTTGGATGAGATTTACGATGTAATCAAGTTAGTTTTGTTAGGGTTTGATCCCTAGTATCCACTATGTTCTGAGATTGATGTTGCTATGACTTTGCTATGCTTAATGCTTGTCACTAGGGCCCGAGTGCCATGATTTCAGATCTGAACCTATTATGTTTTCATGAATATATGTGAGTTCTTGATCCTATCTTGCAAGTCTATAGTCACCTATTATGTGTTATGATCCGACAACCCCGAAATGACAATAATCGGGATACTTCTCGGTGATGACCGTAGTTTGAGGAGTTCATGTATTCACTATGTGTTAATGCTTTGGTCCGACACTCTATTAAAAGGAGGCCTTAATATCCCTTAGTTTCCACTAGGACCCCGCTGCCACGGGAGGGTAGGACAAAAGATGTCATGCAAGTTCTTTTCCATAATCACGTATGACTATATTCGGAATACATGCCTACATTACATTGATGAACTGGAGCTAGTTCTGTGTCACGCTATGTTATAGCTATTACATGAGGAATCGCATCCGACATAATTATCCATCACTGATCCAATTCCTACGAGCTTTTCACATATTGTGCTTGCTTATTTACTTTTTCGTTGCTACTGTTACCATTACTATCATACTACTTTGCTACTAAATACTTTGTTGCAGATATTAAGTTATCCAGGTGTGGTTGAATTGACAACTCAACTGCTAATACTTGAGAATATTCATTGGCTCCGCTTGTGTCGAATCAATAAATTTGGGTTGAATACTCTACCCTCGATAACTATTGTGATCCCCTATACTTATGGGTTATCAAACTCCTTGCAAGCATATGTCACGCTCGATGAGTCTCTATTAAATTGCATTTGCACATCATCTACCCTAGGCGGACATCATCTACCCCTAGTAATCGTCGTTGGCCATGTGGAAGGAAGAAGGAAGAGAGACTTCCATGTGGGGTCTAGTACGTGTGGGTTTTTTTTGAACTAAGTACAGATGCAGATGCTCATACATACACACATACATTCACCCCTATGAACGCAGGCACGCACACCCTACCCCTACGAGCACCTTCTAGAGACTGAGCCAGCACATCATCTTGAGATTGACGAAGTCGCCACATGCGCCTTCGTAGTCAACAGGAACTTCTCCTCTCACCGCACATCGCCGGAAGGCCTGAAATAAATTCAAGAAAATGCTAGCACCAACGTCAGGTCTAGGACTTGAACTGTTGGGCTGGGGATACGACTATCCTCCTAACCATCCAACCAAAGGTTGGTTTGCTACATGTGAGTATATTGTTAGCTCTTCACATGGAGTGTGAGTAGTTAAAATTTAGGAGTTCAGCTAGAGATGCTCCAAGAGCACTGTAGTGACCCGACCTCAAACGGTCAAGTCTCTATGCTAAAGTGTCATCCCTGGATCGGTATGCTGACACACAAAATACTCGAGGATTTATAACAGAGGTAAATCACATGTATAAAATAACGTAAATACTATTACCTCAATCCATATAGCGGAAGTAACAACAAGGTTGTGGATTCCCATCAACACCAACAACAAAGTTGAGTGTAGAAATCGTAACCCTAACGTATCACTTACTCGCCATAGGAATCCTGCAACATGAGATGTTGCAGCCATGTAGGTCAGCACATTGAATGTACTGGCAAATTCACACCATAGGATAAATGATGAACAATAGCTATCACTACATGCATATTTGGCTGGTGGAAAGCTCTAGTTTATTTTTGCATAAAGCCAGTTTTTCCCTACAACAAAGGAATATATTTTATTTAACTACAGAGTTTGTTAAAAACATTGAGAAGGTTCCTCCAACTCAACCCAAATTAATAATCATCAACCCAACAAATTATTTAAGTAACGTGATGTGATCAACATGATAATCCAAGAACCAGATACTCAAGATTAACCGGGGATATGGCTAGTCATGATCAGTTTGTACACTCTGCAGAGGTTTGTGCACTTTTCCCACAAGACTCGATCGCCTCCGTTGGATTTCTCGCACTACAAGGTGTTTGAGAAACGGATAATCGAGACACAGTCTTTCAGAAGCATTAACTCTTTACTCTGGGTAGACAGTACCACCTACACCCCCTACATCTGCTAGTCTACCTCTTCAAGAGCTCACGCAACATACTCAACTATGCCAGAGCCCATAATGGCTTGTGGCTGCACACAGAAGTTTCTAGCATGAATAATCTTATGATCCCTTTGAGCCTGGGTGGCGGTCCATAGGAAAATCACAAGGAACCCCGGGATTTCCAAAAAAACAGGCAACACTGGATTCCCCAGGTGCCTCAATCCACCCAGATGTGTATTAAAGTAGCCACCTTAAGTTAACCATTAATTAACAATCTCACATCTGTCATGGATACACTCAAAACCAATCTACATCTACGAGCATAGCATAGCAGTATTAAGCATAACGTTGAAGTAACTCCCAAGGGTTTGGTAATAAAAAGGGCAATAGGTTCTACCTCATCAACTACTTCCCAATACCCACATGTTATCAAATCCTAACCATGCAATGTTTGAGGGTGAAACTAATGCATAAAAACTGGGTATGAAAGGGATATGATCAAAGTGTGAACTTGCATGTACTGTTGATGAAGATAATTCGCACTCATAACTCCTGATAGTTCTACTCATCACACTTCGGTCAATCTATCGTAAGCAAGCAGTAGTAACCACACATAAGCAATCACTCAAAAGATCAGATAGAACGAAGAAGACAATTCGGAAAACATCAAAACCAAGAAGCTAACTCTTGCAACATAAAACAATTTCTAACAATACCAAAATTATGTGAATTTGGCCTTATCAGAAAGTTTAGGTCAAGAGCTTTGATTTGCAAAAAGAATCAACTCAAACTGTGCTACGAAACTCATGTTACGATCAAAAGAAGATTCAAATTCAAAACTGTTTGAAATTCAAATTTTAAACTTTCAAAAACATGTTTAAGTTGATTATCTGGATAGAGGGGATCAAAACGAAGAAGTGGGCGTTGGTTTCATCTAATTCCGACTAACGAGCAAAAAGTTATGGTCGTTTGAAAACCAAGGGCTAATCTATAAATAAATATATTCACGGATAGGTCCCTGACAAAAAAAATAGAAAAAGAAAAGACTAAATAGTGAACTTTCATTACAAAATCCTAACGAACGAAAACATTCGCTGAAACTACCTAAATGGAAAACGTTCGCTAAATAAAAATGAAATGGTTTTAAAAAAATTGATCTGGGTCGGTGGTTTATACCGGTCAGGGTAGACGGTCTTTTGTCGAAAACTGGCGGTGACGAACGGCGAGCTCCGGCATCGGGCGTGGTCGCCGGTGGTGCTCCGGTGGCCGATGGCAACGGCGGAGGCGACGGGCGAACGCGGCGGGGTGAGACGGTGCAGCGGCGCGTGGGCGGGGAGGCGAGCGACAGACTAGGCGGCGGCGGCGCGCTTGCGGCGGTGGCGGTGAGGTCCGGCAGCAGCAGCATGTTGCGAGGAGAGGCGAGCGAGGAGAGAAAGAGAGGGGTCCGGGCGGCGGCTTTATAGGGGGGAGGGGTGGCCTCGGGAGGCGTGGAGGAGGGGCCACGGGGAGGCGTGCCCAGCCGGGACTCGGACAACGGCGGCGGCACACTCCCGAGCGGAGTCCCGCTCGGGGACGGTGGCGACGGGCGACGTGGGCTGGGCCGGCCCAGTCGGTGAGAGGAGAAGATTAAAAAAACATTTACTTTCTACAGAAAAAGAAATAAAACTAAATAAACTAAAATATACTATAGGCATATAATATATAGAAAAATTCAGAAAAAGATTTCCTACAACCTGAACTTTTTTGTAGCATCAAATAAAATCCACACAAATTTAAATAATCCAAACAGTGCTACAACTCTAATAAAACCCAATAAAATCATTAAAAAAACCAAAATAATTGACAAGACCCCGACTCAGTGCCACACCGATCTAGCATGTAACACCTCATATCACTTTGCGGCCTCACGCACGGTATTCCCACGGGTGTCGCCTTACCAGGCCCGGGACTGTTTGCACCTTTTGGCACACGTATATGATAGTGTCGCTACCATCCATATGACAAGGAGCCCTGGCTGACATGGCTAGTCATGAACCCAAAGTGGCACTAACTTACAGGGACAGGCATACATGACCCAGCAACAAACGTGTCAGTCATCAGCGAGTGAATCCGGACTGTAGCAGCTAGGCTAGCAGGACTCCGGTAAACCGGGCTGTAGCAGGCTAACAGGACTCCAGTGGACACCGCGTGACATTTCCCCAAAGGGACGGACACAGGATCGAAGAAGGACACATGCCGACCAGCCTAAGTGTTCCGGACCAGTAGCAAGCTACCAAGGCTAAGTGGAAACACTAGGAGACATTTCCCGGTAAGAGAGGCTACCAAGGATAAACAACTAGATAGTCAGATCCCACACATACCAAGCATTTCAATAACATACACACAATATGCTCGATATGTGCAAATACAACATGGCATCACAACAAGACTCTAAAACTCAAGTATTTTAACCAATAGGCTCCAAGGAGCGAGATATTACAAACATGGGTCTCATGACCCAACATTCAGAGCATACAAGTCAAAGCACAAGCGGAAGCTTAACTTGTCTGAGTACAGACATCTACAAATGAAAAAGGCCGAGAAGCCTGACTATCTACCAGATCCTGCCGAGGGCACAAGATCGTAGCTGAGGTAACAAGCTAAACGTCGAAGTCCATGTGGAACTACTAGCAAGACTGAAGTCTCTCTGCAAAAACATAAATTAAGCAACGTGAGTACAAATGTACCCAGCAAGACTTACATCAGAACTAACTACATATGCACCATTATCAACAAAGGGGTGGTGGGGTTTAACTGCAGCAAGCCAGCTTTGACTCGGTGGCTATCCTGAACTACGACTGCAAGTAACTCTTTTGAGGTGGCGCACACGAGTCCACATATTCACCATATCAATACACCACTATGGATCCGCTCCCGTCTCCCTACGAGAACGCCATCCATAGCACTCACGCTTATCTTGCGTATTTTAGAGTATCCACTTTCACTTATCTATGAACTGTACAGGCAACCCAGAAGTCCTTTACCACGGACACGACTATTCGAATAGATGATGTTAACCCTGCAGGGGTGTACTTCTTCACACACGCTCTCGCCACTTACCGCCATGTACACATCATGTATCTCGGCAACCTTCAAGTGGATGCCTAGCGAGGGAGTCGGCCACGACCTGACTAACCACACAAGTCTCTCGTCCAGGTTTATCGCCTATTCGGGTTCCATCCGCAAGGAGATCCGGCCGGGGTGTCGCTCACGGCCCCAAACGATGTGAGCAGGGTTCCCAAGCCCACCATCCGAGTGCCACTTGGTACACCGTGCCACTGTGCCTAGTCTGTCCCAAGCCCACCTGTACCGGGTGCCACTTGGTAGACTACTAACACTACCTACAAACACCAGAAACTAGTTGCAACTCCTGGACAAAGATCAGGTTGATTAATAAGCCGAGAGGGGTCGAGTTACCGGAACCCAATGTGTGGTAGTAACTGCTCATGGATCATAAACACAAAACTCAGTTCCTGAGGACGGTTTCAATGAGACAACCCACCATGTACTCCTACATGGCCTCTCACCGCTACCTTTACCAAATCATGTTCACACACCTAGCTCACATACAGTAGGACATGTTCACACACCTCCAACTCATCCCTGATGAATCAGACCTGACACAACTCTAAGCAATAGCAAGCATGACAAACAAGCATGAATGAGTCGGCACATCAGGGCTCAAACAACTCCTACTCATGCTAGTGGGTTTCATCTATTTACTGTGGCAATGACAGGTCATCCAGAGGATAAGGGGTTCAACTACCACAACATGTAACAGTTGTATCGTTGTTGTCCTAATGCAGTAAAAGAGAGCAGGAGCGAGAGAGTGGGATTGTATCAGAATGAACAAAGGGGTTTTGCTTGCCTGGCACTTCTGAAGATAAAATAGTTTCTTCATCGGTGTCATCAAACTCATTGTCGGTATCACGTCTATCGAGAGGGGACAAATACCGGCATCACAGAAGGAAACACAATCAATGCAATGCACAATATGATGCATGATCATGACATGTCAATATACTGTGATATGAGCTAATGCAACTAGCAACAGGTTAAATGAAGTTGGTTTGAATCCAAGATTCAAATGCAAACTCAATATGTGAAGGTTTAAATGCCATTTATATGATTTGTGCTAAACAGCAGATATAAGTTGTTCTAACATGCATAAAAATGGTACAGATGGATAGATTGGATTTTTATGATCATTTTTCATATATAAATTATTTTATTTGGAGTTACGGTTGATTTTATATGATTTTTAGAAGTTTTGGATATTTTCTGAAATAAATAAATCATTTTGGTTTATTTCAATTCCAGAAAATACTTACTGCGTCAGCATGACATAAGGCTGAGGTCAGCAGGTCAATGGGTGGCCCAGGTCAAACTTGACGCTAGGCCCCACTGGTCAGTGACTAGGCTAATTAACAGAGACCGTTAGTGCTAATTTAATCCTAACTAAAAGTGTCACTAGGTGTGGGCCCACATGTCAGTGTCATAACTAACTTAACAGAGTTAGTTAGTGTTAGGTTAGGCACTATTACAGGTTAATTAGCGCTAAACTAACCTAACTAATAAATAACAAGGCCGACCCACACGTCAGTGGGTCAGGGGGAAGTCAAACCCCGGTCAAGCGGGGTCAAACCCGCCGGACTTGGTCCATGGCTCGTCGCCGGTGAAGCCCGACACTGCGGAGGGGCTCGGAAATTACCCACGGTCGACCAAATCGACCGCGGGTTTGGTCCTACGCGTAGCTGGGGCTCGGGCGCATCTGGTAGGCCAAGCGGGAGGAGCTGGGGTGGAGCGAGCTCGCCGGAGACGAGCTCGTGGCGGCGGCCGCAGTTCGGGCCAGCACGGGCGCGGGGCTGCAGCTCGATTTAGAGCGAATGAAGAGCACATGCAGAGGCTACGGGGCAGCAGGAACTCGACAAGGTGCTCATACACGGCGTTGGCCCACCGTAACGACGACGACAACATTCGCGGTGGCGACAAGTTTCACCAGAGGTGGGGAACGGAGCTAGAGTATGAGCGCGTGCAAGGGAGGAGGGGGAATCGGTCCGTGAGCTCACAGCGGTTGCAGCACGCGTCTTAGTGGGCTCGGGGAAGGTCGGACGATGTCGGGGCATTGTCGGCGATCTCGGAGACCGGAGTTGAAGACGACGGTGGTGGCGGCGTTCCCGGGCACCCGGCGTTGTGTGACTCGATGGAGAGGATGAGGGAGTCTTCTCGGATCTTAGGGGCGTGTCTAGGGGCGTAGGGGAGGCCGGTGGCTATGCGAGCGGTGGACGGTGGCGACGGGGCCGCTTGGGAGCGAGAGGGAGAGAGAGCAGAGAAAGGGAGAAGTACGGGAGAGAGTGAGAGAGGTCCAGGGGGGTGCGTGGTGTCGTCTGGAGTCGTCCCGGGCGTCGGCAGAAGCAGGAGGTGGCCATGAGTGGCTGTGCACGTCACACGTAGCTGCTTCTCCTCCTGGCAGAGGAGGAAGACGACAGAGGGGTTGCGGTGGTGGACTGGCCCAGATGGCTGGGCCGCCAGCTGGGCCGGCCAGGTGGGCTACACGGGTGAGGCCAGGTACTAACTCTCTCTCTCTCTCTCTCTTTTATTTTTCTTTTCTATTTTCTGTAATTGTGTTTGGCTTTAATAAAAATGTCAGGGCATTTCCAAAAATCATGAAACTGCTCAATGTCAATGTTTGGAATATTTCCAATAGCAAACATTTCAATTTGTGATTATTCTCATTTAAAATATTATTTAGCAATTAAATGCCCAAATGCAAATACCATATGATTTAATTCAAAAATGCAGAATGGCCTAGAAAATGTCCACCATTTTTGGGAGAGGTTCTAGACCAATCCAAAAATAATGAACTTTTCTGAAGAGCATTTTGGGTTCATTGAGAATATTTTTATTTGAACCTAATTGATTTGATCTGTGCTAGGGTTTGAGCAATCCCCATTTCAACTTAAATAAAATTTAAACATGATGCACACATGAAGGGCTAGCCTAGTGCATACCAGAACTAGGGATGTGACAACTCACCCCCACTAAACAAGAATCTCGTCCCGAGATTCAAGACGTGAGGTAGTTCGAGACAAGTATCACAAACTTCATGATCCAACTGTCTTCTCGAGGTTGTTGATTTGTTGACTCAAATTGATCTTGACGTCTTTGCTTTTGAGATCTTCATCCAACACGAGGACAAAAGAGCGAAACATGTCTACATGGACGGATTATCTTAATGATCACAAGATCAACTCACGGAATGGAACATGGAAACATCTCTGGAGCCGAGAGGCAAAACATGTATCAGGAAGGACGGAAGAAACAATTTGACAAGGGTTTCAAGCAGCGAGGAAAAGAACTGCCATGATTCCATAACGGGGCACCTTAGGGCAGGTGACTCATAGAATCATTCCCTTAAGTGGCAAAAAGAATCACTTTTGATTCAGAGATCATTGAAACTCTTTATACCAGCCTAAGGCAATTCTCGAGCGATCGTTTGGAGGGGTTCAGTAGAATGGCATACCCGAATTAGAATGGGTGATGTGGATTACCTTGTTGAAAACAACACAAGGGACGATTTTAGTAACTGGGGAGAAGCTCAACAGTAGAGAGTGGGTCCACAGTTTGAAAAGTTATAGCATAACCGAGGAAACTGAGAGCAATCCCAGTTAGTGCCGATGATAACACCTAGCGCTTGTGAGTGCTCTCAAGAACTTGGGTATTTCCATATTCATAAAGGTTTTACCAATATCCGTGACAAGGATCCTGGCAACACAACTTACTACCATGATGAATGGTGATGGAGGATGCAGATGCAAAGGAAGATAACACCTTCTCAAATTTCACCTTAGCAAGGCCAAGGGATCAAAATCCGGATGATCGACCGAGAGACATTTAGCACTCCGCTTCTAATGTTCTCCTTGATGTGCTAGCACAACCCATTTGTAGATATGGTTTGATAACTAGAACATCAAGTAAAAGGTCGTACTTTGAGAGCACAAGAATCCATAAGGAGTAACTTATTGGAGTAAATCCTACGAAATCCTTATGGGGAGGTGGCCAACTTCCTCAATCAAGATACTACAACAACAGGTCTTCCGGCTGGGTGTGTTGGCCACGACATCCACTTTACCGGGTTACAGAGAGACCATTATTATAGTTCTTGGGAAACGTTCCAACCATCATATCTGCCTGAGATTCAGATCTGGTTGGTGTCAGAATAATCCAGACTCATCGAGTCTAGGAAGAAAAATGAAAGTTTGCAACACAAATCGATGAGATGACGTTGCGAGGTTCTCGGGAAATGAACTACGATAGCAAGCTCCAAAACATGAGCTGGTTCTGCTACACACATGTGAACACGCTGTCCCAGACAAACATGATCACATGGTAGTCTTACAATAAAACACTACCGAGTTCTGGTAGGGAACCATCATCAATGATATTGAAGTCTTGTGTATTACCATGGATTAGCACTTAACTCCTTTTCCTTGAACAAGTCAATCAGTGGCTTAGTGTGCTACGGAGTTCATATGGAATGAAGATGATCAGTCTAACAGACCACAGAAAACTTTGCACGTGCATGACTGACTTGGGATGATTCCAAAGGAGGTAAAACAAGCCTTCTCAAATTCATGGCGGCAACTAGCATCAAGTGCACATGAATTAGAGGGACTCACTTCTTTCATCCAAACATATGCTTCACGAACGAGTCATGAAGATAATGATTATAAAAGTTTCCAATACCAACTGGATGTTTAACATGAATCATGGGGAATGATAAAAATGTTGTCGATGGGCTCAACAACATGTCATCCAGATTTCCATGAAGATGGAATTCCATAATTATGTGAACACGGTGATAGCATTGGTCAGACCAAAAGATATAATGGAGTATGCTCGAGGAAAGACCACGAGTAGGACAACATTACGAATATCATTGGTTCTGATTTGATCTGAGAATAGCCCACACTCAAATCAAAGATTGGATAAGGTTATAGGTCCATTAACTGATCATAGGGACCAATCGGTGAAGATATCATCTTTCTTCAACACACACACACACACAAAGATATCCCTTTGGAATGAGCTAAGTCGGACAAGCTTTCATCTTCCAACTCTCCAAGTTGTTGTTTAGCTTAACCAACTAGCTTAGGGTATCCAACACGGATTCTTGGAGAAAGGGTGGTTTACAAGAAACCAACTTGATCACGAACTCAACATAGCGGTCAGGTGACAACCTGGTAACACTTCCAAGAAGATATTCGGAAAATCACGAACCACCGATATGTTACTAAGCTCGAGAACGATCTTGCTTTTCAGGGCAAGACGATATGATCAAATGAGCGAGGATTTGACAAAATCCTAACTATCAATCGAAGAGTGCACCAGGAAATAAGGACTAGGTAGCACAATCTATCTTAGAATGACGATTCAAGAACCAACACACTAAGAATGAAATTATTGTCCTTTAACTACCAAGCAACGGGGTTGCTAGCAGTATTGATTTCACACATCACAGTTCACTTGTCGGTATTCCGGTTACAACAACATGGGGACCAAGGGATGAATAATGATGGTGAGAAGTATTACTACATTAAGAATTCATAAGAGAAGGTGTAATTCTGATGACACTCCTGACATAAAGTGGGTAATACTTCAGGGTAGAATAGAGCAGAAGCTGGATTGGCATTTTGATCTGCGGAATAAAATTGCTGTGACCCAATCCTAGAAATGGATGAGGTACTGGAGTTTGTTTCTCCTAGTCATTCTGAACTAGAATGGCTTGACGGACCAAAGAATGATAGGCACCGATGAATGAATGCACGCATGCTCTTGACTATCATTTGATAGGCGAAGGTCAGAAGACAACTAAAGAGGGACAACTCAAAGGAACATATATCTTTCTGAGTTGTGGATGCATAGGTTAGTATGTCGAACAAGTTCAACGTATTTCTTCCGGATAACCCATGCTGAAGAGGAAGGACTAGCAGATTCACAACTATGAATGGAGGACTCATCAAGAGCACTCTGGTTGTGATCTTTTGGTTCAAAGAACTTCCGCCATAAGCAGTTCATGGTATTTGGAAGAAGGCAATACCACGGACCTCGAGGACTATCGCAAAGGTTACTAATATCCTAAAGGAACTAGCAAACACTATCAACATGAAATAAGTAGGGTGAATCTCGGGTTCAAGAACCCAGGAATAGAATGGCTACTAGCTAAGTGGCATCACGGGATGCTCTCGAGAATGATGGCCAGGAACATCACATTGGGACACAGAACATGGCTAGATTACTAGGTGATACTCTAGATATCTAGGGTCATAATAATAGCTCCAACATAATTGCTGAGGTAGTAGAATACCTCAACTCAGCAATTAGTGCAATTATCCTGGCCAAAAAGAATATCAAAACCAGAGAGAAAGGATTTGCAAATGCATCAGATTGTTTAGAAACCTGGGATGACTCGGACAGCATAACGGCTATAAATGCTCAAAATGATTTGAGACATCCTACAAAATGGTGGCATAACCACTCGATCATCATAATATCAAGGTTCTGAGATCAACTATGAACATACAGAAGATAGTAGGAACTTAACTGAGGCTTAAGTCCAACAATTCTATAAGTCTACGGATTAGTAACACGTGATCCTAATAGAAAGAAGAAAGAGCCTAGTTCCTTAACCCCGTAGGAAAGATAAGATGACTCAGATCAGAAGGGCATAAGGTATAAGGAGTAAAAAGAGCCTTACGTTCCCAACCACAATAAATTCCCTTATATAACTAGAGAATTTCTAGACTCAACTTCGACCAGTTTGGCTTGATAATCCTACAGGCAGTCAGGCTCTGATACCAAAGCTGTCAGGACCCTGACTCAGTGCCACACCGATCTAGCATGTAACACCTCATATCACTTTGCGGCCTCACGCACGGTATTCCCACGGGTGTCGCCTTACCAGGCCCGGGACCGTTTGCGCCTTTTGGCACACATATATGATAGTGTCGCTAGCATCCATATGACAAGGAGCCCGGGCTTACATGGCTAGTCATGAACCCAAAGTGGCACTAACTTACAAGGATAGGCATACATGACCCAGCAATGAACGTGTCGGTCATCAGCGAGTGAATCCGGCCTGTAGCAGCTGGGCTAGCAGGACTCCGGTAAACTGGGTTGTAGCAGGCTAACAGGACTCTAGTGGACACCGCGTGACATTTCCCTAAAGGGACAGACACAGGATCGAAGAAGGACACATGCCGGCCAGCCTAAGTGTTCTGGACCAATAGCAAGCTACCAAGGCTAAGTGGAAACACTAGGAGACATTTCCCTGTAAGAGAGGCTACCAAGGATAAACAACTAGATAGTCAGATCCCACACATACCAAGCATTTCAATAACATACACACAATATGCTCGATATGTGCAAATACAACGTGGCATCACAACAAGACTCTACAACTCAAGTATTTTAACCAATAGGCTCCAAGGAGCAAGATATTACAAACACGGGTCTCATGACCCAACATTCAGAGCATACAAGTCAAAGCACAAGCGGAAGCTTAACATGTCTGAGTACAAACATCTACAAATGAAAAAGGCTGAGAAGCCTGACTATCTACCAGATCCTGCCGAGGGCACAAGATCGTAGCTGAGGTAACAAGCTAAACGTCGAAGTCCACGTGGAACTACTAGCGAGACTGAAGTCTCTCTGCAAAAACATAAATTAAGCAACGTGAGTACAAATGTACCCAGCAAGACTTATATCAGAACTAACTACATATGCACCATTATCAACAAAGGGGTGGTGGGGTTTAGCTGCAGCAAGCCAGCTTTGACTCGGTGGCTATCCTGAACTACGACTGCAAGTAACTCTTTTGAGGTGGCGCACACGAGTCCACATATTCACCATATCAATACACCACTATGGATCCGCTCCCGTCTCCCTACGAGAACACCATCCATAGCACTCACGCTTATCTTGCGTATTTTAGAGTATCCACTTTCACTTGTCTATGAACTGTACAGGCAACCCAGAAGTCCTTTACCGCGGACACGACTATTCGAATAGATGATGTTAACCCTGCAGGGGTGTACTTCTTCACACACGCTCTCGCCACTTACCGCCATGTACACATCATGTATCTCGGCAACCTTCAAGCGGAAGCCTAGCGAGGGAGTCGGCCACGACCTGACTAACCACTCAAGTCTCTCGTCCAGGTTTATCGCCTATTAGGGTTCCATCCGCAAGGAGATCCGGATGGGGTGTCGCTCACGACCCCAAATGATGTGAGCAGGGTTTCCAAGCCCACCATCCGGGTGCCACTTGGTACACCGTGCCACTGTGCCTAGTCTGTCCCAAGCCCACATGTACCGGGTGCCACTTGGTAGACTACTAACACTACCTACAAACACCAGAAACTAGTTGCAACTCCTGGACAGAGATCAAGTTGATTAATAAGCCGAGAGGGGTCGAGTTACCGGAACCCAATGTGTGGTAGTAACTGCTCATGGATCACAAACACAAAACTCAGTTCCCGAGGACGGTTTCAATGAGACAACCCACCATGTACTCCTACATGGCCTCTCACCGCTACCTTTACCAAATCGTGTTCACACACTTAGCTCACATACAGTAGGACATGTTCACACACCTCCAATTCATCCCTGATGAATCAGACCTGACACAACTCTAAGCAATAGCAGGCATGACAAACAAGCTTGAATGAGTAGGCACATTAGGGCTCAAACAACTCCTACTCATGCTAGTGGGTTTCATCTATTTACTGTGGCAATGATAGGTCATGCAGAGGATAAGGGGTTCAACTACCGCAACATGTAACAGTTGTATCGTTGTTGTCCTAATGTAGTAAAAGAGAGCTGGAGCGAGAGAGTGGGATTGTATCAGAATGAACAAAGGGGTTTTGCTTGCATGGCACTTCTGAAGATAAAATAGTTTCTTCATCAGTGTCATCGAACTCATCGTCGGTATCATGTCTATTGAGAGGGGACAAATACCAGCATCACAGAAGGAAACACAATCAATGCAATGCACAATATGATACATGATCATGACATGTCAATATGATGTGATATGAGCTAATGCAACTAGCAACAGGTTAAATGAAGTTGGTTTGAATCCAAGATTCAAATGCAAACTCCATATGTGAAGGTTTAAATGCCATTTATATGATTTGTGCTAAACAGCAGATATAAGTTGTTCTAACATGCATGAAAATGGTACTGATGGATAGATTGGATTTTTCTGATCATTTTTCATATATAAATTATTTTATTTGGAGTTACGGTTGATTTTATATGATTTTTAGAAGTTTTGGATATTTTCTGAAATAAATAAATCATTTTGGTTTATTTCAATTCCAGAAAATACTTACTGCGTCAGCATGACGTAAGGCTGAGGTCAGCAGGTCAACGGGCGGCCCAGGTCAAACTTGACACTGGGACCCACTGGTCAGTGACTAGGCTAATTAACAGAGACTGTTAGTGCTAATTTAATCCTAACTAAAAGTGTCACTGGGCGTGGGCCCACATGTCAGTGTCATAACTAACTTAACAGAGTTAGTTAGTGTTAGGTTAGGCACTATTCTAGGTTAATTAGCACTAAACTAACCTAACTAATAAATAACAAGGCCGGCCCACACGTCAGTGGGTCAGGGGGAAGTCAAACCCCGGTCAAGCGGGGTCAAACCCGCCAGACTTGGTCCACGGCTCGTCGCCGGTGAAGCCCAAGACTGCGGAGGGGCTTGGAAATTGCCCATGGTCGACCAAATCGACCGCGGTTTGGTCCTACGCATAGCTGGGGCTCGCGCGCATCTGGTAGGCCAAGCGGGACGAGCTGGGGTGGAGCGAGCTCGCCGGAGTCGAGCTCGTGGCGGCGACCGGAGTTCGGGCCAGCACGGGTGCAGGGTTGCAGCTCGATTTAGAGTGAACGAAGAGCACGGGCAGAGGCTACGGGGCAGCAGGAACTCGACCAGGTGCTCATACACGGCGTTGGCCCACCGTAACGACGACTGCAACATTCGTAGCGGTGACTAGTTTCGGCGGAGGTGGGGAATGGAGCTAGAGTATGAGCGCATGCAGGGGAGGAGGGGGAATCGGTCCGTGAGCTCACAGCGATTGCAGCACGCATCTTAGTGGGCTCGGGGAAGGTCGGACTACGTCGGGGCATTGTCGGCGATCTCGGAGACCGGAGTTGAAGACGACGGTGGTGGCGGCGTTCCCGGGCACCCAGCATTGCATGAGTCGATGGAGAGGACGAGGGAGTCTTCTCGGATCTCAGGGGCGTGTCTAGGGGCGCAGGGGAGGCCGGTGGCTATGCGAGCGGTGGACGGCGGCGACGGGGCCGCTCGGGAGCGAGAGGGAGAGAGAGCAGAGAAAGGGAGAAGCACGGGAGAGAGTGAGAGCGGTCCAGGGGGTGCGTGGCGTCGTCTGGAGTCATCCCGGGCGTCGGCAGAAACAGGAGGTGGCCGCGGGTGGCTGTGCGCGCCGCACGCAGCTGCTTCTCCTCCTGGCAGAGGAGGAAGACGACAGAGGGGTTGCGGTGGTGGACTGGGCCAGATGGCTGGGCCGCCAGCTGGGCCGGCCAGGTGGGCTGCATGGGTGAGGCCAGGTACTAACTCTCTCTCTCTCTTTTATTTTTCTTTTCTATTTTCTGTAATTGTGTTTGGCTTTAATAAAAATGGCAGGGCATTTCCAAAAATCATGAAACTACTCAATGTCACTGTTTGGAATATTTCCAACAGCAAACATTTCAGTTTGTGATTATTTGAGCATTTAAAATATTATTTAGCAATTAAATGCCCAAATGCAAATACCATATGATTTAATTCAAAAATCCAGAATGGCCTAGAAAATGTGCACCATTTTTGGGAGAGGTTCTAGACCAATCCAAAAATAATGAACTTTTTTGAAGAGCATTTTGGGTTCATTGAGAATATTTTTATTTGAACCTAATTGATTTGATCTGTGCTAGGGTTTGAGTAATCCCCATTTCAACTTAAATAAAATTTAAACATGATGCACACATGAAGGGCTAGCCTAGTGCATACCAGAACTAGGGATGTGACAATAATCTCAAATTTATTTCTCTCCATTTTTCTACTGTAGGGAATCATGTTACCCTATTTTCCATATATTTTATTTTTGGATAAAAATAATTTGAATAAAATCCAAATAACTCCAAATTGAAAATAATTCCAAAAGGGATTTTTAATTTGATTCTTCGAAACTCCCAACTCATATTCCATATGTTTTGAAGAAATCATTTTATCTTCTCTCATGAAAATCATTGAGTTGCATAAACTTTCTAAATTTAAAATATTTCCATATGAAATTCAAATCTTTTCAAAAACCCTTTTCATTTATTTCAATGGAAGAAGTCATGTCATCTTGTCTCTAGAGTTTTGTGATGAAAAGAATTTGAATTCATGGAGATCATAAAGCCATATGATAGTTTAGGAAAGTGCTTTTATTCCCTCTCATTTAACTTTCAAAAGTTTCAAAATTTCACTCACTTCACACAATCAATCAAACAATTAATCAAAACTATCTATTTAATATAACATTCCAAAATTTAGAATCTTGGGATGTTACAAACCTACCACCCTTAAAATGAATCTCATCCTCGAGATTCGGAGAGGCTAGAAAGGAATAGGTTAGGGTCGGGGGTCTTCTCAAAATCCATCGATCATCACAGGGGGTCTGGGGTGCTACCACCCTTGGAAACATGGTTACGGTCCCATCAATACTCATATACTCCATCCTTATTCTTGACAGGGCCGATCTTCTCAAATCCTCAGTATAATTCCTTCTCTAGGCTCTTCCGGTGGTGGCATAACCTTTTCCTCAATTCCTGTGTCCATTCCATCTTGGTAAGGTTACTCCATGACTGGGCCTTCTTAGCTGACGGGTCTGGCGCCAATACTAAACAACTATCGACATCTCATGGTGGTCATCAATTTATGGTTGCTCCTGCGGGAAATGGGTCTGGGTAGAACCTCACAGTATATCCTACGATTGGCAACAACTGCCTTGTACAAGGGAAAAAACGTCATACCGTTCTAAGGTTCAAACAAGGTTTTGATCGTCGTCTCTCTACTATAGGTAAGTCACTTAGATTTACCATCCCACATAGCAAGACAAATAATAAGAGTAAGTCGGTATGGTGATCAATCCATCCCGCACCCAAATCATTACCTTGTATATGGCTTAGCGAATCTCGCATTCTAACTCTCGCTCATCCTCACAAGCATTGCAGAATTCGACGAACCAAGTTCAGAAAATCCGTTGATTCTGCAAGCCAAACAAACATCCATCATTTCTTCATATCTCTCAGGTTTTGCATTACTCATATAAGATCGTCTGTCAATAAAGGCATAACTTCTTCCAGGGGTTTTCCTTCAGCAAGAGTGTGCTTGCTTCTTGGCAGGTCCTGGGGCCTGTGGGTTATGGCCCATCTCATCACTTGTAAATCCTGAACTCATCCTCGGGGCAACTGATCATTATTCCAACATCCAACTTCCTAGCATACTTAAATCCATAATTGTATTGTCTCCCTTCCTTATATTGGTACCAAACTAAGATGTGATTACTCAGACTCATCATGGAGTTACAACTGCTCCATATTACCAACGTTCTAGCTCCTTTACATCCAATAGTAATCCATCCCTTCGTATTCTTGGGGTATCCCACATATCGAGATAAAACTCATACTTGTTTAGTCCGAAATCCACTCCGTGGAATATCATTATCCCTTCCCGAGGTCAAATCTCCTCACAGGGTACTACCACCCTTAAAATGCTCCAATCTTCCATAGACCACATTTCTCACATCCTCGAAAATGGTCAAAATCTTTCTTCATAGAGTAACAACTCATAAAATCCAAATCAGTACCAACGATGATAACTTTATTTATTCTCCAATTACTACAATCTCCTGTATTTCCATTACAGGCCTCAACTCAACACCTCCATAATAAAATTGTTCTCACTACTTCTACTATACTTCTCACAAACTCAACTATTTAGCACAAGCCTCCTTCTCATTGGGACAATCTCTGGCAAAGTGCCCTACTTCATTACAACAGAAACATATTACTTCTGACAAGTCTCGAGGTTTCCTCATGATTACATAGCCTCCTTGGGTCCTCGGCTTCCTTTTTGGGCAACCATTGAAGTAGTGCCCTGACTCCTTGCACCTAAAACAAGTGATATGACTCAGGTCCTTCTTGGTACCAAATCTACTTCTCTTCCTGGACTTTTCCATTCCAATCAGGGCTTCTATTTCCTGTGGGTCATACTCCACTTCCTCTGTCGGGAATTCTACTAGATCCCCATTCATACAATTCTGGGAGATGTGTGCTTCTTCTCGACATGAATAGCATGACTTGGTGCAGGCTTTAATTGGGTCTTCTTCGGGTGTGTCCTCCACCTCTTCCTTCATCACAGTTTCTTCTGAAGCTTCCTTGAGGGCTCCTTTCATTGTTTCTTTCTTCTGCTGGATGGTTCTTTGTACCATGGGGTAAATGTGACACCGAGCAGGGTAGTGGGTAGTTCCTTCACACAAGAAACAAGTAATTTGCCTAGTTGGGCATTCTTTAGCTGGGTGACTTCCTTCACAATTAGGGCATTCATCCTTGTGAACCTTATGGTTGTGTCCTATTTCTCCATAGAGCTTGCATGCACAAGATTTCTTCATATCATTTCCATAAGGCTTCATCTTCTGGGACACAAGCCGAGACTTTAGCAGAGTCAACTTAAATTCTTCCCAAGTGGTCACTATTTTCTATTGATGGTTTGGTACATCCTCCACCAAGTAGCATCACCTCTTTCAAAACACTGAAGAGCATGCTGGGCCATATCCTTTCCGGCTATAGGGTTATTCTTCATGTGATCCTCCATGTTCTGAATCCATTGGTCCGTCTCCAATTGACTCATCGGTCCAGATAATATGAGCTCATCTGCATTCACCCTCTATTGGTTCCAAGGGTTTTGGGGTGAGATAAAAGAGATAGAGAGGGATACACACAATACAATTAATAGTTTTGAAAAGGGCATTTTATTTTGTGGTTATCGGAAAAACATCAAACAAAAGACAGCTCACAATCGTCGCATCTAATGTAGGTGTATAACAGGGGTTTGGTCTTCTAGAGGTCAATAAATCTTCAAAGTCACCAAACTCTTCAAGTCTTGTTCATGTCTCTGATAGCTTCTTCAGATTTGTGCTCGTCCTTCTTGAGTTCTTTTGCCAGATCATCTTAGTTGACGCGAAATCTCTCATGACGTCCTTTAATATTCTGGAGTTGCGTTCCGAACTTCTGGATTCCAACATCCTTGGCATGAGCCATGGTTCTACTGTCCTTTAGTTCCTGACGAAACTCTGGTATCTCGAGGTTTTGATCCTCCAGCTTGGCTACTTTCAGGTTCTGGTTCCTGAGTTCTTCATGAATTGCCTCCTTGTCAAATATGTCTTCCTAAAGGTCCCTCTAAAATTCTTCATGTAATACTCCAGATCCTGGCGATGCACCAGCTAAGGTTAAAACTGCATCCTTTGCTGACAGATGCTCCATCAGCATTCTACCATCCAATCCTTCCATGCATCTACATGCTTAACTCCGCACGGTGACAATAGCATAAGCGGGCATTAACACCATGGTTAGCCATGTCTATGCATATGTTACTGCCATGAGCTTTCATTCCATAATTGATATCTCCTGTCTTAGGGTTTTCTTGACAAATTCTTTGAGTTCTAATGCTCCATGTTCTGGTCTTTCTCCGATACACCCTGATCTCGGGTATTGACAGCTTCCTTAGTTTGCGAAGTTCCATTAGGGTAGCTGAGGGAGTCCTGGATTAGGGGGTGTCCAGATGGCCGGACTAAGACCTTTGGACGGACTCCCGGACTATGAAGATACAAGATTGAAGACTCTGTCCCGTGTCCGGATGGGACTTTCCTTGGCGTGGAAGGCAAGCTCAGCGATATGATATGAAGATCTCCTCCAGTTGTAACCAACTCTGTGTAACCCTAGCCCTCTCCGGTGTCTATATAAACCGGGGAGTTTTTAGTCCGTAGGATGAACAACAATCATACCATAGGCTAGATTCTAGGGTTTAGCCACTCCGATCTCGTGGTAGATCTACTCTTGTACTACCCATATCATCAATACTAAACAAGCAGGAGTAGGGTTTTACCTCCATCGAGAGGGCCCGAACCTGGGTAAAAACATCGTGTCCCTTGTCTCCTGTTACCATCCGCCTAGACGCACAGTTCGGGACCCCCTACCCGAGATACGCCGATTTTGACACCGACATTGGTGCTTTCATTGAGAGTTCTGCTGTGTCGTCACCATCAGGAAGGATGCCGCATCCCGTCTTTAAAGACGGCGTTGTTGCTAAAGGAGCTTTGGCTGTCGGCCAAACTCTCCGGCTAGGCAGGTTTTTGATGACCGCCAGTCCGGCCGCCGCGCGAACGATGACCTCTCGGGCCATCGAAAGCAATCTTCACATCAGCTTGGAGCTCGCCGAGCAGTTAGATCCGATGGAGCTCTTCTCCCTGAACGAACTCTTGTATCGCATCGCGGCCCTGGGAGTCGCTACCGATTCGACCAGATTGGGCTTAAACCTGATCAGAGAGAGATTGACTCTCCCCAGATTACTCACCACGTCGAAGTGGTGGAAGAACAATGCAGAGAGACTTCGCCCGCCCTAAGGACCAGATGCGTCCGGATTCCCGATCCCTCCAAGCCGGATACCTGCGGAGGGGAGGATGTCGGCCAAACCCTGAACCTAAAGTCAGGCAGCAGGCCCGATTCATTGAATAATATCCGAGAAAGCAAGCTTCCGAATTCGGAAACCGCTCGGCCCCTGAATCTTATATCGGGCAGGGTTCCGGATTTATTTCCACCCGCCCACCCAACTATACGGGATTTATCCCTAATACGGCAAGAGTCCGGAGAAACAGTACACCGCTATTGGGCCAGATTCCTCCTGGTTATGAACAGGATAAAGGACTGCCGTGAGAAAGAAGCAATTTCACTCTTCTTTAACAACTGCATGGACATCGGAATCCTCAACGCCATAAGTCGCCGCGAAATTACACGATTCGCCGACTTGACATCCATAGTGCGAAAGTACTGTGCGACTGAAAGCGTTCAGAAAACCGAAGATAAATTCTGGGACAATCTGGCCCCGAATATAACACGAGTCCGAAACAAAAGGGCGCATTATCGCCAGGCATCTGAGCCAAACATCAAAAAACAAAAACCCTCTACAGGGTACGGGACCGTATTGGAAGGATGGCTCAATGGACCTTGTAAAATTCATAATTCTAGGAAAGCCACACCAACACACAGCCTCAGAGCATGTTGGATAGTACGGCAGGCAGCCAGAAGTGGCGAGGAGCTTTTAACTCCAGCACCCGAAGAATACCTCCCCAGTACGGTGTCGACAGTCTTCGAGACCTTCACATCCAACAATGCAAGGAAACGAACGCTCCGCAACCTCGCCGAAGTCTACCAAGTAGAAACAATAAACCCATGGAGTGACACGGCTATCACCTTTAATGCCAGCAACGAACCTAAATTCCGGACAGCCCGAGCACCAGCCGCATTGGTCCTCAATCCAATAGTGGACGGCTTCTGACTTACAAAGGTACTCATGGATGGCGGCAGCGGACTCAACCTCATCTACGAGGAAACCCTACGAAAAATGGAAATTGACCGGAGCCGCATTGAGCGAAGCAACACAACATTTTAGGGGAATAATCCCAAGCCGGGAAGCGTGCTGTTCAGGAAAAATCACACTGGATGTGGTGTTCGGCACGCTGGATAATTACAGATCCGAGGAGGTCACATTTCAAGTGGCCCCGTTCAGCAGTGGCTACCATGCTCTGCTAGGGCGAGAAGCATTTACAATTTTCCAAGCCATACCCCATTACGGGTACATGAAGCTCAAAATGCCCGGGCCCAACGGAATCATCACTCTCGCAAGTGATCCGGACATAGCGCTCTGCGCTGAAAACAAGACAGCCGCACTGGCCCTGGAGGCATTATCTGAGGCCCTAGCGGCCGAGGAATTAACGGCGTTGCGCTCTATGGTGGACAGGGACGATGTGATACTAGACAAGATATCCAAGTCCACCTCTTTTAAACCAGCGGACGAAATAGTCAAATTCCAAGTCCATCCAACGGACCATACAAAAACGGCCTCCATCGGGGCACAATTAAAACCCGATGTAGACGCCGCACTCAGAGACTTTCTGCGAGAAAATTGGGACATTTTCGCCTGGCACCCCTCGGATATGCCAGGAATCCCACGAAGGCTGGCCGAGCACAACCTGAACATCATAAAAGGGTTTAAATCCATCAAGCAGACCCTACGGCGCTTTTCCGAACCTAAGAGACAAACCATGGGAGAGGAGCTAGCAAAACTGCTGGAAGCCGGATTCATCAGAGACATAAAACATCCGGACTGGCTAGCAAACCTAGTGATGGTACCAAAGAAGGACAAATCTTGGCGCCTATGTGTCGATTTCAAAGACCTAAACAAGGCCTGTGCAAAGGACCCTTTCCCACTCCCCCGAATTGATCAAATCATCGACGCCACCACAGGACACGACTCATTGTGTTTCCTCGACGCATACTCTGGCTACCATCAAATCAAGATGGCAGAGTCAGACCAGGCCGCAACGGCATTCATCACCCCATACGGCCCATTCTGCTTCAACACGATGCCCTTCGGGCTCAAAAACGCCGGCGCAACATATCAGCGCATGATTCAGGCATGTCTGGCCAACCAGATCGGCAAAACAGTCACAGCATACGTAGATGACGTGGTCGTCAAAACAAAACACGTCGATACTCTAGTAGACGACTTGAGGCTCACGTTCGACAATCTCCGAACATATGACATTAAGCTCAACCCGGAAAAATGCGTTTTCGGCGTACCAGCCGGAAAGCTCCTGGGCTTCATCGTATCCGGTAGAGGAATTGAAGCAAACCCAGCCAAGATCCGAGCTCTGTCACAATTAGATACCCCAAAGGACCTCAAACAAATACAAAAAGCCGCTTTATCTCCCGCTTAGGAGAAAAGGCATTACCCCTCTATCGCCTCCTGCGGCGCACTGACCACTTCGAGTGGATGGAGGCCGCCACGGCCGGACTCGAAGAAATAAAAGCCATATTGGCAACAAATCCGGTCCTGGCCGCGCCCAACACGGGCGAACCAATGCTATTATACATCGCGGCAACCCATCAAGTTGTAAGCGCGGTGCTCGTCGTCGAACGAGAAGCGGACGGACACAAGTTCCCCCTCCAAAAACCAGTGTACTACGTGTCCACTGTGCTAACTCCGTGCAAGTCACGATACCCACATTATAAAAAGATAGCATACGCGGTGTTCATGGCATCCCGGAAGCTGCGACACTACTTTCAAGAGTGCTCCATAACAGTGGCATCCGAAGTACCCCTTAATGACATTATAAACAACCGCGACGCAACGGGCCGGATTGCCAAATGGGCCATCGAACTCGTCCCGTTCGACATAACCTACAAGCCAAGGCGAGCTATTAAGTCACAGGTTTTGGCCGACTTCATCGCCGAATGGACTGAAGCCGAACTCCCTAAAGAATACGGCGCATACTCCAACTGGATCATGCACTTCGACGACCCCAAAATGTTGGCTGGCCTGGGGGCTGGCGTCGCTATGACGTCCCCAACCGGGGACACAGTCCAATACGTACTTCAGATAATGTACACGGATTCGAACAACGCAGCCGAATACGAGGCCCTTTTACATGGCCTCCGAATGGCAGTCTCCATGGGCATTCAACGCCTAGAGGTCTGCGGGGATTCAAATCTCGCAATATCCCAAATAAATGGAGACTTCGACGCCAAGGACCCGAAAATGGCAGCTTACCGCAACGCCATCTTAAAGATGTCAACTCGGTTTGAGGGGCTCGAATTTTATCACGTAGCCCGGGAAAATAACCAAGCAGCAGACGTGCTGGCACGCATCAGCGCCAAGCGCGAGGCTGTCCCTCTCAACATCTTCCTAGAAAGGCTGTTCAAGCCATCTGTATCATGGGAAGAAGAATACGGAAACAATAGCTTGGACACAACTACACTGCCCCTCACCGAACATTCTGACACAACTGGGGCCTACGCCAATGAAACAACGTCGTCAGCCCTTGAAATAATGGCAGTCATTGCCCCTTGGACAGAACCATTCCTCGCCTACCTAACTAGGCAGGAACTTCCCGAGGACCAAAACGAGGCCCGCTGCATAGTGCGGTGATCTAAAGCCTACAAAGTCCACGAGGGAGAGCTTTACAAGAAAAGCACAACGGGAGTCCTTCAAAGGTGTATCTCCGAAGAAGAAGGGCGAGACCTTTTGGCTGAAATTCATGCCAGACTCGGCGGGCACCATGCCGCAGCCCAGGCCCTTGTAAGCAAGGCCTTCCGTACCGGATTTTATTGGCCAACGGCCCGGGCAGACTGAGGGAGTCCCGGACTAGGGGGTGTCCGGATAGCCGAACTATCATCATCGGCCGGACTCCAAGACTATGAAGATACAAGATTGAAGACTTCGTCCCGTGTCCGGATGGGACTTTCCTTGGCGTGGAAGGCAAGCTTGGCGATACAGATATGCAGATCTCCTACCTTTGTAACCGACTTTGTGTAACCCTAGCCCTCTCCGGTGTCTATATAAACCGGATGGCTGTAGTCCATAGGACGAACAACAATCATACCATAGGCTAGCTTCTAGGGTTTAGCCTCCTTGATCTCGTGGTAGATCCACTCTTGTAACACACATCATCAATATTAATCAAGCAGGACGTAGGGTTTTACCTCCATCAAGAGGGCCCGAACCTGGGTAAAACATCGTGTCCCTTGTCTCCTGTTACCATCCGCCTAGACGCACAGTTCGGGACCCCCTACCCGAGATCCGCCGGTTTTGACACCGACATTGGTGCTTTCATTGAGAGTTCCTCTGTGCCGTCACCATCAGGAAGGATGCCTTTTCCCGTCTTTAAAGACGGCGCCGTCGTCAAGGGAGCTTTGGCCGCCGGCCAGACTATCCGGCTAGGCGGTTTTCTCATGACCGCCTGTTCGGCCACCGCCCCGACAATGACCTCTCAAGTCATTAAAAGCGATCTTCACGTCAGCTCGGAATTCGCCGAGCAGCTAGATCCGATTGAGCTCTCCTCCGTAAACGAGCTCTTGGATCGCATCGCCGCCCTGGGAGTCGCTACCGACTACGATCAGATTGGGCTTAAAACCGATCTGAGAGAAATTAACTCTCCCCAGGTTACCCACCACGTTGTCGTGGTAGAGGAACAATGCGGCGACTCTTCTTCTATGTTAAAACCAACTATGTCCGGATTCCGGATCCCTCCATGCCGGATTCCCGCGGAGGGACGGACGCTAATCAAATACTGAACCTAAAGTCAGGCATCGGACCAGATTTGTTGGAAAGCGCTCAGCAAACCAAGCTTCCGAATCCGGAAGCTTCTTGGCCTTTGAGCCTCAGATCGGGCGGGGTTCCGAACTTAATTCCACCCGCCCACCCAAACATAAGCGATCTATCTCAAATACGGCAAGAGCCCGATGAAACAGTACATCATTACTGGGCCAGATTCCTCCTGGTTATGAACAGGATAAAGGACTGCCGTGAAGAAAGCGCGATTTCAATCTTCTGCAACAATTGCACGGACAAGGGAATCATAAACGCCATCAGTCGTCGCGAAGTTTCACGCTTCGCCGACCTAGCGACCATTGTACAAAAATACTGCGCGATGGAGAGTGCCTGGAAAACCGAAACCATGTTTTGGGACAATCCAGCTCTGAATAAAACCCCAGTCCGAAATAAAAGGGTGCGTCATACTCAAGCACCTGGGTTAAAAACCAAAAAGCAAAAACCCCTAAAGGGTACGGAACCGTACTAGAGGGATGGCTCAACGGACCCTGCAAAATCCACAGTACGGAGGGCGCCACTCCAACACATAGCCTTCGAGCATGTTGGATACTACGGCAGGTGGCCAAATGTGGCATGGGCTTTTTAGCCCCGGGCAACCAACCCAGCAGTACCAGTATGGTATTGACAGTCTTCGAGACTTTCGCATCAAATAACATGCGGAAACGAACAATCCGCAGCCTCGCCGAAGTCTACCAAGTAGCAACAACAAATCCATGGAGCGACACGGCTATCACCTTCAATGCCAGCGACGAACCTAAATTCCGAACAGCTAGAGCACCAGCCGCATTGGTCCTCAGTCCGATAGTGGACGGTTTCCGTCTTACTAAGGTACTCATGGATGGCGGCAGCGGATTAAACCTCATCTATGAGGAAACCCTTCAAAAAATGGAAATTGACTGGAGCCGCATTGAGCGAAGCAGCACAACCTTCAGAGGATAATCCCTAGTCGAGAAGTACGCTGCACAGGAAAAATCACACTAGATGTAGTGTTCGGCTCACCGGACAATTACAGGTCCGAGGAGGTCACGTTCCAAGTGGCCCCATTCGGCAGCGGATATCACGCTTTGTTAGGGCGAGAGGCATTCACAATCTTCCAAGCTATACCCCACTACGGGTACATGAAGCTCAAAATGCCCGGACCCAATGGGATAATCACTCTCGCCAGTGATCCAGATACAGCACTCCGCGCTGAAAATAAGACAGCCGCACTGGCCCTAGAGGCATTGTCCGAAGCCCTAGCGGCAGAGGAACTAACTACGCTGCGCTCCACGGTGGATAGGGACGATGTGATACTCGATAAGAGGTCCAAGTCCACCTCTTTTAAACCAGCAGACGAAATAGTCAAATTTCAGGTCCATCCAACGGACCCCACAAAGACGGCCTCCATTGGGGCACAATTAAGTCCTGATGTCGAAGCCGCACTACGAGAATTCCTTCGGGAAAATTGGGACATTTTTGCCTGGCACCCTTCAGACATGCCAGGAATCCCACGCAGGCTGGCAGAGCACAGCCTAAATATCCTAAAAGGATTCAAGCCAGTCAAACAAGCTCTTCGGCGATTTTCCGAACCCAAAAGACAGGCAATGGGAGAGGAGCTAGCCAAACTCTTAGAAGCCGGATTCATCAGAGATATAAAACATCCGGACTGGCTAGCCAATCTAGTAATGGTACCAAAAAAGGACAAATCCTGGCGCCTCTGCGTCGATTTTAAAGACCTTAACAAGGCCTGTCCAAAGGACCCTTTCCCCCTCCCTCGCATCGACCAAATCATCGATGCTACCGCAGGGCACGATTCATTGTGCTTCCTCGACGCATACTCCGGATACCATCAAATCAAGATGGCGGAGAAAGACCAGGCCGCAACGGCATTCATTACTCCATATGGGCCATTCTGCTTCAACACAATGCCCTTCGGACTCAAAAACGCCGGCGCAACATATCAGCGCATGATTCAAACATGTCTGGCTACCCAGATAGGCAAAACAGTAGAGGCATACGTAGACGATGTGGTCGTCAAGACCAAACACGTCGAAACTCTAGTAGAAGACTTGAGGGTGACATTCGACAACCTCCGAGCATATGACATTAAGCTCAATCCGGAAAAATGCGTCTTCGGCGTACCAGCCGGAAAGCTCTTGGGCTTCATCGTATCCGGTAGAGGAATTGAAGCAAACCCGGCCAAAATCCGAGCTCTGTCACAATTGGATATTCCAAAAGACCTCAAGCAAATACAAAAACTAACCGGATGCGTAGCGGCCTTAAGTCGCTTCATCTCCCGTTTGGGAGAAAAGGCTCTGCCCCTCTACCGCCTCCTCCGGCGCACCGAACATTTCGAATGGACGGATGCTGCCACAGCCGGACTCGAAGAAATAAAGGCCATACTGGCAACAAATCCGGTCCTGGCCGCGCCCAACCTGGGCGAACCTATGTTATTATATATCGCAGCAACACATCAAGTTGTCAGCGCTGTACTCGTCGTCGAGCGAGAGACAGAAGGGCACAGATTCCCTCTTCAAAAACCAGTGTACAACGTATCCACTGTTCTAACTCCATGCAAGTCCCGGTACCCACATTATCAAAAGATAGCGTATGCGGTGTTCATGCCATCCCGGAAGCTGCGACACTACTTTCAAGAGTGTTCCATAACGGTGGCCTCCGAAGTACCTCTCAACGATATTATAAACAATCGCAACGCAACGGGCAGGATTGCAAAATGGGCTATTGAGCTCTTACCATTTGACATAACCTACAAACCACGGCGAGCTATAAAGTCGCAGGTTCTGGCTGACTTTGTCGCCAAATGGACCGAAGCTGAACTCCCTAAAGAGTACGTCACGTACTCCAACTGGATCATGCATTTCGACGGATCCAAAACGTTGGCTGGCCTGGGGGATGGCGTCGTCTTGACATCCCCAACTGGAGACACAATTCAATACGTACTTCAAATAATGTACATGGACTCCAACAACGCAGCCGAATACGAGGCCCTCCTACATGGCCTCCGGATGACAATCTCCATGGGCATTCAACGCCTAGAGGTGCGCGGGGATTCAAACCTCGCAATATCCCAAGTAAATGGAAACTTTGACGCCAAAGATCCCAAAATGGCAGCTTACCGCAACGCCGTCCTAAAAATGTCAGCTCGGTTCGAAGGACTCGAATTCCACCATGTAGCCCGGGATAATAACCAGGCAGCAGACGTGTTAGCACGCATCGGCGCGAAACGAGACGCCGTCCCTCCAAACATCTTCCTGGAACGGCTCTTTAAGCCATCCGTATTATGGGAAGAGGAGTCCGGAAATAACAATCCGGAGCCAGCTGCATCACCTAACTCAGACCATTCTGACACAATCGGCGGCTCAGCCAATGAAATAACACCTTCAGCCCACGAAATAATGGCAGTAATTGCCCCGTGGACAGAACCATTCCTAGCCTACTTAATCCGGCAGGAACTTCCCGAAGACCAAAATGAGGCCCGCTGCATAGTTCGGCGATCTAAAGCCTACAAGGTCCATGAGGGAGAACTTTATAAGAAAAGCACAACCGGAGTCCTTCAAAGGTGTATCTCCGAAGAGGAAGGGCGAAATCTCCTGGCTGAAATTCACGCCGGACTCGGCGGGCACCACGCTGCAGCCCGGGCCCTTGTAGGCAAGGCCTTCCGTACAGGATTTTATTGGCCGACAGCCCGGGCAGATGCTCAGGACTTAGTCCAACGATGCGTCGGTTGCCAGCTCTTTGCTAATCAGAGCCACATGCCACCCACCGCCCTCAAAACTATACCCATCACCTGGCCGTTCGCGGTCTGGGGGCTTGACATGGTTGGACCCCTTAAAGGGGGAACCCACAAGCACAAATACTTATTGGTCATGGTGGACAAATTCACCAAATGGATTGAGGCCAAGCCGGTTAAAACGGCAGAATCCGGACTATGATAGACTTCATATCCGGGGTAGTACACCGTTTTGGCGTCCCCCACAGCATCATCACTGATAATGGCACGAATTTCACAGCCGACGAGGTTAAACTCTAGTGCAAAAACATAGGCATCAAGCTCGATTACGCTTCAGTCTATCACCCCCAAACTAACGGTCAAGTCGAGCGAGCAAATGGTCTAATCATGAGCGGCATCAAACCCAGACTAGTGCGGTCCCTCAAGGAATCTAACACGCACTGGGTAGAGGAGCTCGACTCCGTACTCTGGGGGCTGCGGACCACGCCAAACCGAACTACTGGATTCACACCATTTTTCATGGTATACGGCGCAGAGGCAGTTCTGCCCTGCGATATAATTCATGACTCACCTCGTGTGCGCATGTACGAAGAAAGAGAAGCCGAGTTGGATCGGCAGGACAGTTTGGACGCCTTAGAGGAGGAGCGGGACGTGGCAAAGGCTCGTTCCGCATTTTATCAGCAGCAGGCTCGAAGATATCAAAGCAGAGAAGTACGGGCCAAAACTTACAATGTTGGCGAACTTGTTCTACGCCTGCCGGACAAGAAAAAGGACAAACTTAAGCCCAAGTGGGAAGGTCCCTTCATCATTGACCAAGTCCTGACCGGCGGAGCATATCGTCTTCGTAACGCATCTGACAACCGACTCGAGCCGAACCCATGGAACGCAGCCCGTCTCCGAAGATTCTACGCCTAACGCCGGACTCAGAGTTCGTCTCACTCCCCCGTCCACCTTTTTATATTTTTTACTGTCTCTTGTCCCCCTCCTTCTTCCCACTTTTTTCCAATACCTTTTATAGGCTGATTTGCGCTTTGTTCGCACACACTTGATGTGCTCCTAGCACTCATTATACCTGGGGGCTTCTTTAACAGAAGCTTATTCATATGGGCTTCATGCCCAATACATGTGTCATACTTCCGCATGTACCTTTTATTCACCATTATATGCATCGATATGACTTAAGTTTTGGCCAAGCTGGGTTGCCTGGCTCCTGTGCTTACCCCTACGTTCCCGATTGTTCGGCTAGGAGGTAAAGGGAGCACCTCTGCGATTGTTACTGCCGGGTCAGCCGGATGTGTACCTCAGACTGGGTGAAGCCGAAAGCTAGCGTTCTTAAGAGAATATTCGGTCGGTGACTTGAAAGATGATTTATTACTTACTTATTTATCTGCCCCCAGATGCTTTTTCTGCTATTTTCGCAGTCCGGCATTGCACTTTAGGGCATGCCTCCCAGGGAAAGGAACCCTTAACGGAACTATTCTCCCTGGAAGATGTTTCTTACTAACCATGTAATATAACATAACTAGTTGGGCACTTGTCTGATAAAGCAATTATGACCCCGACGCCTTGTCTCCATGCATGCCCCGGTTCTTTTATAACCGTAAGGGTATTCGGACACACTCCGGACTGTTGGGTCCCGAGGTTGAAGCGAAACGGTCCGCAAAGACAAACGATCTACAATCCGGCTAGAAGGCATTTTACATGTCATTTCAAATTACATCGTCAAACCGACTGATTGTACTCCTCCTCAATCCCATCTAACAGGCTGTCTAATTTACAGTCCTGTTGGGAATATTTCGCGGCCAGTTCTACTTGGCCGTACATCAAGCTCACAGGGATCTCCTTCCCATCAGGCCCCGCAGGTCCGACCTCGGCCATGTGGTTTGGGTCAGCCTTCGGGTAACGCGTCTTCACCATGGCCCAGGCCTCCCTGGCGCCCTGACGGCAGGCCGATATCTTCCACAAACGGAGGCGTCGCCGTGCTCCCTGAAGCTTCTCAGCAAGCTCACCAAGGCCCTCGGGTAGGGAGACGGATGGCCATAAAGCCTGAACGACGCCACTCATCGCCTGCCGAACACGTTCGAGCAATTGCACCAGCTCGGGAAGTTGGTCACCCGTTGACCCAGGCATTTCCTCCGCAGGGCGACCTGTGAGCACACCTAAAGACATATTTCTGTCAATCGACTTCCTCGCCGAATTCTTCTTTTCAAAGGAATTTGCTCAAGCACTTACTATAAATGCCGCGACGAAGCCGCTGATTCTCCTTCACGGAGCCAGACAGCTGGGCCCGAACACCTTTCAGCTCTTCTCCTAGCTGGGTGTGGGCATCTTGGAGCTTGTTTCTCTCCTGCTGCACCTTCATAAGCACCCTCTCGCCGGCCTTTAGCTGACGCAGTAGCTGTTGCTTGTCCGGATCTAGTCCGGCGCCCTCTGCAATATTATTGTCAGATTCACGCCGCACTTTGTTAATTAATTATCTTTTCAAAGTACGTCTTACCAGCGGGGGTCTCTGTGGCTCCCCCTGTGGCGGCCAGTGCGGCCTCAAGTTGGGCCTTGCACTCTTGGAGCTCCTGGGACAGATGGGTATTCTTCTCCGTAAGATCCTGCATAATAATTGATCCTTAAATCAGTTATTTTAACTATTTTAAGTCTCGGGGGCTACTGGCATATATAACTATTAAAATTACTTACCCGTATGTCTTTCACATACTGCTTCATGGCTCTGGTTAACCCATCTTGAGCGGCACGGAGGTGCGCGTTTCCCGCATCAAAGGCATTTAAGGCCTCCGGGGAGAAACACGCGTCATGAAGAACTGTCCGGTGACGCCTGTGATTCATGGCGCTCTCCACCTCAGACCGGGTGGCGGACAGTCTGTCGGCATCCTCCGTCGGAGGAACGTCCGGCTCATGCCTTGTATTCGCCTCCCCTCCCGGACCATGCGTTGGAGCATGGCTGGCGGAGGCTTGGTTGGCAACCTCTCCGGACACTGTCCGGCGAGCGCTCTTTCTGGAAAAGTTATGAGCATTAATATACCTCCTAGGGATCCTTCCCTTAAAAAATAGCGGTGCTCCATACCGTTGCGGCGACGTTTCGGTTCGCGTCGCACTCCTCTTCCGCCTGCTGGGCCGGACTGACCCTTGTTGGTCGGCCACCGCGGGTTCGGCTTCCTGCCTTAAAGGCACCTCCTGCGATGCACCGTCAGTATGGGATGGTCAGAATTGAGCGCGGGATCAAATGATGGTGTCAAGACCTCGGTCGTAGTCACCTGGGAGGCCGGAAACAAACCGGGGTAGTCAGCCGTAATGGCGACTAGGGCATTGTCCGTGCTAAGTTGGTGGAACACCCCGTCAATCAGCTCCACCTTTATGTCCGGATCCTCTTCGGAGGTCGGATCAAGGGATCGTTCGGATCCTCGGGCTGTGGAGTTAGGCTTCGTATGCCCTCCACGTCCCGGCGCAGCTCCTGCGTCGAAATCACAGAGTAAGATACTTGACTTTGAAAGTATGGATCGGGTAGATGAACATCCGCTTACCCAGCTCCGAGGGTTATTCATAGAGAATCCATTCAACGGATTCGTGCGGAGGAAGTCCTCCTCCTCTCCCTTGTACAAGCCGGACAGGATCTTTGCCAGATCGGCTGCTGAGCCTGGCCCTTTGCGGCCATGACGGGTGGCGTCATCTTCCCCGTTGAAATCCCACATAGGGTGGCCCCTATATTGGAGTGGCTGCACCCCTCGCATAATACACGTGGCCATGACTCCAATCATGGTCAATTCGGAGTGGGCCAGTAACCTAATCCGGCCCATCAGATAATGGACGCTCCTATCATCTTCTCGTTGAGGGCTCCGCGGGCGCCAACTCGGGCGTTTCTTCAAGGGAGCATTGTTGAACTCCGGGAGGCCGATCCGAACTGGATCTGGCAGAGGGGCATCCTCCATGTAGAACCATTCCGAAGGCCAGTCTTCGGACGCCTTCTTCGGGGTGCCGGATAGATATCCGGTCCCGGCGATGCGGCATATTTCGGCTCCGCCCACTTGATATATCGACCCCTCATGAGAACGGGGTACGAGACAAAACAATCTCTTCCACGGCGCAAAATGGGGCTCGATGCCCAAGAACAGCTCGCAAAGAGCTACGAAGCCCGCGATGTGCAAAATGGAGGCGGGCGTGAGGTGGTGAAGCTGGAGTCCGTAGAACTCTAGGAGCCCCCGGAGAAACGGATGTATGGGAAAAATCCGAGTCCCCTTATTAGAAAAGGGACAAAGCATACCAGCTCTCCTTTGGAAGGGTTGGGGACGCTCTCCACCTGCTTTCCACCCTTATAGGTGGCCAGTCTGGCTCGAACCGGAACCATGAAAGCTGGGGGAAGATATCCCTTGGTTTGGAGCGCCACTAGCTCGCTGTGTGGAACTGAGCATCTCCCCCAATCTCCTAGCTTAGGGCTGGGAGCGCGAGAGGAGGAGCCGCGTCGACTATCCATGATGGAATGGATTTTTGTTAGAGGCGCTTCGATGAGAACTTGCGGATGGAGGATGGTGTGAGCTGGATCTAGATCCTCGCCTCTCTTATAGGCGACTCGTTCGCACGGCTAGGGGGTAAAATGTAAAAATACCCCAACCTTTCGCATTCGTACGACACATGGAAGAAGGCCATTATTGGGCGTAGAAGCCAAGGAGCGCAACATTCATAAGGAAGCCGGACACTATTCGACAGGAACATGAAGTTTGAAGGAGAACCCGCCTTACAACTCCGAAGACAATATACGCGACGGACTCGTCGTCGCTGAAGCCCGGTTCGGGGGCTACTGAGGGAGTCCCGGACTAGGGGGTGTCCGGATAGCCGAACTATCATCATCGGCCGGACTCCAAGACTATGAAGATACAAGATTGAAGACTTCGTCCCGTGTCCGGATGGGACTTTCCTTGGCGTGGAAGGCAAGCTTGGCGATACAGATATGCAGATCTCCTACCTTTGTAACCGACTTTGTGTAACCCTAGCCCTCTCCGGTGTCTATATAAACCGGATGGCTGTAGTCCATAGGACGAACAACAATCATACCATAGGCAAGCTTCTAGGGTTTAGCCTCCTTGATCTCGTGGTAGATCGACTCTTGTAACACACATCATCAATATTAATCAAGCAGGACGTAGGGTTTTACCTCCATCAAGAGGGCCCGAACCTGGGTAAAACATCGTGTCCCTTGTCTCCTGTTACCATCTGCCTAGACGCATAGTTCGGGACCCCCTACCCGAGATCCGCCGGTTTTGACACCGACACAGACGCTCAGGACTTAGTGCAACGATGTGTTGGTTGCCAGTTATTCACCAACCAAAGCCACATGCCGCCTACCGCCCTACAAACTATACCCATTACCTAGCCTTTCACGGTCTGGGGGCTTGACATGGTCGGACCCCTTAAAGGAGGAACCCACAAGCAAAAATACCTACTGGTCATGGTGGACAAATTCACCAAATGGATAGAAGCCAAGCCTGTAAAGACGGCCGAATCCGGACCAGTGATAGACTTCATATCCGGGGTCATACACCGTTACGGCGTCCCCCACAGCATCATAACCGACAACGGCACAAACTTCACGGCCGATGAAGCAAACTTTGGTGCAAAAACATGGGCATCAAGCTCGACTATGCTTCAGTCTATCACCCTCAAACTAATGGTCAAGTCGAATGGGCCAATGGTCTCATTATGAGCGGCATCAAACCCAGACTGGTGCAATCCCTCAAGGAATCTCACACGCACTGGGTAGAGGAGCTCAATTCCGTACTCTGGGGGCTGCGGACCACGCCGAATCGCACTACCGGATTCACACCATTTTTATGGTATACGGCGCAGAGGCAGTACTGCCATGCGACATAATCCATGACTCACCTCGAGTGCGCATGTACGAAGAAAGAGAAGTCGAGCTCGATCGACAGGACAGCTTGGACGCATTGGAAGAGGAGCGCGACATGGCAAAGGCTTGTTCTGCATTCTATCAACAACAGGCTCGAAGATACCAAAGCAGAGAAGTACGGGCCAAAACATATAACGTTGGCGAACTAGTTCTACACCTGCCGGACAAGAAAAAGGATAAATTAAAGCCCAAATGGGAGGGCCCCTTCATCATCGACCAAGTACTGACCGGCGGAGCGTACCGTCTGCGAGGCGCATCGGACAACCGACTCGAGCCGAACCCATGGAATGCAGCACGCCTACGAAGGTTCTACACCTAGCACCGGACTCCGTGTTCGTCTCCTTCCCTCGTCCCTTTGTTTTATTTTTTATTTTTATTTTTGGCAGTCCGGGATTTTGTTCCTTCTCCCTCCCCTTTTTTCTCACAAGCCCTTAGGGGCTTGCATGTGCAATATTCGCACGCACCCGACGCGCTACCTGCGCTCACAATACCTGGGGGGTTCTCTACCAAGAAGTTTATATAAAACGTGCCTCATGCCCAAAACATGTGTGATGCTTCCGCATGAACCTTTTATACACCATTATATGCACCGATATGACTTAAGTTTTGGCCAAGCTGGGTTGCCTGGCTCTTGTGCTTACCCCTACGTTCCCGTTCGTTCGGCTAGGTGGTAAAGGGAGCACCTCTGCGATTGTTACTGCCGTGTCAGCCGGATGTGTACCTCAGACTGGGTGAAGCCGAAAGCTAGCGTTCTTAAGGGAATATTCGGTCGGTGAACTAAAAGATGATCTTTCGTATTTATTCATTTTCCCCTAGATGCTTTTCTGCTCTTTCCGGCAGTTCGGACATGCACTTTAGGGCATGCCTCCCAGGGAAAGGAACCCCTAACGGAACTATTCTCTCTGGAAGATGTTTCTTAATAACCATGTAATACAACATAACTAGTTGGGCACTTGTCTGCTAAAGCACTTATGACCCCTACGCCTTGTCTTCATGCATGCCCCGGTTCTTACATAACCAAGAGGGTATTCGGACACACTCCGGACTATAGGGTCCAGAGGTCGAAGCGAAAAGGTCCGCAATGAGAAACGATCTACAATCCGGCTAGAGGACATTTTTATGTCATTTTTTATAGAGTTAATCCGACTCGGCATATTCTTCTTCAATGCCATCCAACAGGCGGTCTAATTTACAGTCCTATTGGGAATACTTTGCAGCCAGCTCCACCTGGCCATATGCCAAGCTGAGCGGGATCTCCTTTCCGTCCGGACCTATAGGGCCGACCTCGGCCATGTGGTTTGGGTCAGCCTTCGTGTATCGAGTCTTCACCATGGCCCAGGCCTCCCTAGCACCTTGACGGCAAGCCGATATCTTCCACAACCGGAAGCGCTGCCGCACTCCCTCCAGCTTCTTGGAAAGCTCCTCAAGGCCTTCGGGCACGGAGAGGGATGGCCACATAGCCTGGATGACGCCTTGCATTGCCTGCCGAACTCGCTCGTGTAGTTGCAACAGCTCGGGAAGAAGGTCTCCCGAAGAACCGGGCATTTCCTCCGCCAGACGACCCGTCAGCAGACCTACAGACATAGCTCTGTCAATCGACTTCCTCGTCGAATTCTTTTTTCGAAGATTCGTTCAAGCACTTACTAAAAATGCCGCGTCGAAGTCGCCGATTCTCCTTCACGGCAGAAGAAAGCTGAATACGAACATCTTTCAGTTCCTCGCCTAGCTGGGTATTGGCGTCTTGAAGCTTGTTCTTCTCTTGCCTCACCCTTGTCAGCACGTTCTCGCCAGCCTTTAGTTGGCGTAGGAGTTGTTGCTGGTCCGGATTTACTCCAGCCTCATCTGCATTATTATAGTCAGGGTTGCACGCCTGCCGCATTTCAAAACGGAGGTACCTTTCGAAGCACATATTACCTGCGGGCGTCCCCTTGACATTCTCTGAAGTGGCCAATGCGGCCTCGAGCTGAGCCTTGCACTCTTCGAGCTCCTGGGACAATTGCGTGTTCTTCTTTGTAAGACACTGCATAGCACATGATCCTTCAAACAGTTATCTTCACTGTTTCAAGTCTCGGGGGCTACTGACATATATAACCTTCAATTTTACTCACTTGTATGTCTTTCACATACTGCTCCGTGGCTCTGGCTAGACCATTTTGAGCATCACGGAGATACGCATCTCCTGTATTAAAGGCGTCCAACGCCTCTGGGGAAAAACACGCTTCACGAAGAATAGTCCGGCGACGCCTGTGGTTTAGGGCACTCTCCACCTCTGAATTGGTGGCAGATAGCCCGTCAGCGCCCTCTGTCGGAGGAGCGCCCGAGGCGCGTTCCGTGTCCGTCTCCGCTTCCCAACCCGGCCTTGAACCTTGGCCAATGGACATAGTCTGGCGGGCTCTCTTCTTCCTAAGAAAATCATGAGCATTAGTAAGACTCAAGGGTGTAAACCCTAGGCGTAAATCCGCACGCCATACCGTTGTGCCGGAATCTCGATCCGGTCCGCACTTCTTTTTGGCCCGTTTGGCTTCAGCGGCCCTTGTTGGCTGCCCACCGCGGGCTCGGCCTTCTGCCTCAAGGATTTACCCTGCGAAATGTTGTTAGTGCACGGCATGCAAGATAAAGCATTAGAATACTGGGACTTCGGTCTTAGTTACCTTGGAGGCTGGAAGTAGTCCAGGATAGTCGGTCGTGATGGCCACTAAGGAGTTATTCTTGCTCAACTGATGAAATACTCCATCAATCAACTCCACGCATAAGTCCGGATCTTCTTGGGAGTCTAGATCGAGGGGCCGTCCCGGGTCCTCGGGTTGTGGAGCAGGGCTGTTTATTTCCTTCACAGCCTGGCGCAGCTCCTGCGTCTGAACATTACTAAGTCTAAGTACTCAACTACGGGAATTTCACAAACGGACACGCAAGTGAAAGTGTCCGCTCACCCAACTAGGAGGATTGTACATAGAGAATCTGCCTTCCGGGTTGACACGGAGGAATTCTTCCTCTTCCCCCTTGTACAAAGCGGATAAGATTCTCGTTAAAGTGGCGGCCGAATCTGGCCCCTTGCGACCGCACCGGGTGGCGTCATCTTCCCCGTTGAAATCCCACATGGGGTGGCCTCTGTATTGAAGCGGCTACACCCCTCGCGTAATGCATACGGCCATGACCTTAATCATGGTCAATCCGGAGTGAGCCAACAACCTTATCCGGCTCATCAGGTACATGACGTCCCTGTCAGCTTCCCTCTGAGGGTTCCGTGGGCGCCAACTCAGGCGCTTCTTCAACGGGGCATTATTGAACTAGGGGAGTCCGATCCGTACAGGGTCCGGTAGGGGGACGTCATCTATATAAAACCACTCCAAGGGCCAGTCTTCGGACGCCCTCTTTAGGGCGCCGGATAGATATCCGGTCCCGGTGATGCGCCATAGTTCGGCTCCGCCCACCTGATAAATAGACCCCTCCTGAGAACGGGGCACAAGGCAAAACAACCTCTTCCACAACGTGAAATGGGCCTCAACACCCAAGAACAGCTCGCAGAGGGCCACGAAGCCCGCGATGTGCAGAATGGAGGCGGGCGTGAGGTTATGTAGCTGGAGGCCATAGAACTCTAGCAACCCTCAGAGAAATTGATGAATTGGAAATCCTAGTCGTCTCATCAAATAATGGACTAGGCATACCCGCTCTCCTTGAGAGGGGTTGGGAACGCCCTCCGCCTGCTCTCCGCCGCTATGCACAGCAATCTCGGCCCGAACGGGGACCATATATGCTGGGGGGAGAAGCCCCTTGGACTGAAGCACTACTAACTTGCTATGTGGGACGGAGCACCGCCCCCAATCTCCGGGCCGAGGGCTGGAGGAGCGAGAGGAGGAGCGGCATCGACTGGCCATGTTGGAATGGATCTCTGTCAGAGGCGCTCTGATGAAGACTCGCGGAGGGAAGATGGTGTGAGTTGGATCTAAATCCCCCTCTCTTTTATGGGCGGCTCGTTAACGCAACCGGGGGGGGTAAGTGAAAAGAAAACCCCCTGGCTTTTCACATTCGCTTGACGCGTGGAAGATGGTCATTATGGGGCGCAGAAGCCGAGGAGGACAGCACACACTAGAAGCCGGACACTATTCGACGGATACAGAGAATTTGCAGGAGAACCCGCCTTGCAATGCCGAAGACAACTTGCGCACCGGACTCGTCGTCATTGAAGCCTGGTTCAGGGGCTACTGAGGGAGTCCTGGATTAGGGGGTGTCCGGATGGCCGGACTAAGACCTTTGGCCGGACTCCCGGACTATGAAGATACAAGATTGAAGACTCCGTCCCGTCTCCGGATGGGAATTTCCTTGGCGTGGAAGGCAAGCTTGGCGATATGATATGAAGATCTCCTCCCATTGTAACCGACTCTGTGTAACCCTAGCCCTCTCCGGTGTGTATATAAACCGGGGAGTTTTTAGTCCATAGGACGAACAACAATCATACCATAGGCTAGATTCTAGGGTTTAGCCACTCCGATCTCGTGGTAGATCTACTCTTGTACTACCCATATCATCAATATTAATCAAGCAGGAGTAGGGTTTTACCTCCATCGAGAGGGCCCAAACCTGGGTAAAAACATCGTGTCCCTTGTCTCCTGTTACCATCCGCCTAGACGCACAGTTCGGGACCCCCTACCCGAGATCCACCAGTTTTGACACCGGCAGTAGCCTTCCTAGGTCATACCAATCTGGAAACTCTTCAAAGCCTTCAAATTCTCCTAGTCTTCGGAGTCTTCAACCGTTGTAGTTCCAATTATAACAAATGCTTGGTAAAATACTCTTTATTTTGAAGTGGTCTTGGTTGTCCGATATCTTGTACTCCTTGGAGTGGTCTCATCAGCCGAATCTTCATGTGGTAAAATGGGGAAAGGGGATAGTCTAACTAAAAGGGAATATTTGAATAAGCTCAGAAGAGAAGAGAGGTAAGCGATCTTTTTGAAAATAAAGTAGTAGAGAAAATCTTTCCTATGGGCTTGCCAGTTTCTAGGGTCACGTCCTACAATCAACATGTGCTCTGATACCATCTTGTAGCGACCCGACGTCAAACAGTCAAGTCTCTGTGCTAAAGTGTCATCCCTGGATCGATATGCTGACACACACAGTACTCGAGGATTTATAACAGAGGTAAATCACATGTAAAAAAGAACACAAATACTGTTACCTCAATCCATATAGCAGAAGTAACAACATGGTTGTGGATTCCCATCACACCAAGGGCAAAGTTGAGTGTAGAAATCATAACCCTAACGTATCACTTACTCGTCGTAGGAATCCGGCAACATGAGACATTGCAGCCATGTAGGTCAGTACATTCAATGTACTGGCAAATTCACACCATAGGATAAATGACGAACAATAGCTATCACTACATGCATATTTGGCTGGTGGAAAGCTCTAGTTTATTTTTGCATAAAGCAAGTTTTGCCCTACAACAAAGGAATGTATTTTATTTAACTACAAAGTTTGTTGAAAACATTGAGAAGGTTGCTCCAACTCAATCCCAAATTAATAATCATCAACCCAACAAATTATTGAAGTAACATGATAAGATCAACATGATAATTGATACGTCTCCAACGTATCTATAATTTTTTATTGTTCCATGCTATTATATTACCCCTTTTGGATGTTTATGGGCTATATTTTACACATTTATATCATTTTTGGGACTAACCTACTAACCGGAGGCCCAGCCCGTATTGCTGTTTTTTTTGCCTATTTCAGTATTCCGAAGAAAAAGGAATATCAAACAGAGTCCAAACGGAATGAAACCTTCGGGAGCGTGATTTTGGGAATGAACGTGATCCAGAGGACTTGGAGTGCAAGCCAAGAAGCAACCGAGGCGGCCACGAGAGGGTAGGGCGCGCCCCCTGTCTCGTGGGCCCCTCGGGCGGCCACGAACGTACTTCTTCCTCCTATATAAGCCTACGTACCCCGAAAACATCCAGGGAGCAACCAAAACACAATTTCCACCTCCGTAACCTTCTGTATCCGCGAGATCCCATCTTGAAGCCTTCGTCGGTGCTCCTCCGGAGGGGGAATCGACCACGAAGGGCTTCTACATCAACACCATAGCCCCTCCGATGAGTTGTGAGTAGTTTACCACAGACCTTCGGGTCCATAGTTATTAGCTAGATGTCTTCTTCTCTCTTTTTCGATCTCAATACAATGTTCTCCCCCTCTCTTGTGGAGATCTATTCGATGTAAACTCTTTTTGCGGTGTGTTTGTCGAGATCCGATGAATTGTGGGTTTATGATCAAGTTTATCTATGAGAAATATTTGAATCTCCTCTGAATTCTTTTATGTATGATTGAGTTATCTTTGCAAGTCTCTTTGAATTATCGGTTTGGTTTGGCCTACTAGATTGATCTTTCTTGCCATGGGAGAAGTGCTTAGCTTTGGGTTCAATCTTGTGGTGTCCTTACCCAGTGACAGAAAGGGTTGCAAGGCACGTATTGTATTGTTGCCATCAAGGATAAAAAGATGGGGTTTATATCATATTGCATGAGTTTATCCCTCTACATCATGTCATCTTGCTTAATGTGTTACTCTGTTCTTTATGAACTTAATACTCTAGATGCAGGCAGGAGTTGGTCGATGTGTGGAGTAATTGTAGCAGATGCAGGCAGGAGTCGATCTACTTGTTGCGGACGTGATGCCTATATACATGATCATGCCTAGATAATCTCATAACTATTCACTTTTCTATCAATTGCTCGACAATAATTTGTTCACCCACCGTAATACTTATGATATCTTGAGAGAAGCCTCTAGTGAAACCTATGGCCCCCGGGTCTATCTTTTACCTTCTTTGCTTTCAATCTACTTTTATTTGCGTCTTTACTTTTTGCATGTATAATATAAAATACCAAAAATATATTTACCTTATCATACTATCTCTATCAGATCTCACTTTCGCAAGTGGCCATGAAGGGATTGACAACCCCTTTATTGCGTTGGTTGCGAGTTCTTTGTTTGTTTGTGTAGGTCGTGGGACTTTTGAGGAGCCTCCTACTGGATTGATACCTTGGTTCTCAAAAACTGAGGGAAATACTTACACTACTATTGCTGTATCACCCTTTCCTCTTCAAGGAAAACAAACGCAAGCTCAAGACGTAGCAAGAAGGATTTCTGGCGCCGTTGCCGGGGAGGTCTTCACCCAAGTCAAGACATACCAAGTACCCATCACAAACTCATCTCCCTCGCATTTACATTATTTGCCATTTGCCTCTCGTTTTCCTCTCCCCCACTTCACCTTTTCCGTTTTATTTGCCCTCTCTTTCCCAATCTCCTTCTCTCTCTTTCGCTTGCCTTTTTCTATTTGCTTGTGTGCCTATTTGTCCTTATGGCTTTGCCTAAGAGTACCGACCTTCTTCTTAGAAGGATGGATGAGATTGAATCAAATATCAGAAGCTTTATGAATTTTCAATTTGAGCATAATAATTTCTTCGGAAAAGAGCTTAAAGAACAAAAAGGGGTTTTGAGTTTTATGAATAAGGAGCTTGATGATATGGATAAAGAATTTTATGGTGTGAACTCTCAAATTACCTGGCTTGAAAATGCTATAGCCAAAATTTCTGATAAGCAAGCCACCTTAGTCAATAAGATGGCTGCCAAACCAGAAAAGTTAGATGAAAATAATGATGAGGATCTTAAAGTTATTGATGTGTCTCCTATTAGATCTTTGTTTTGCAATATGAATCTTGATAATAATGGGACTGGAGATGAGTCAACTTTAATTAGTGTAAGTGCATCTAGTGCCCCTTAGTGATTTTGGTGTACTGAAGACTTATAGGTTAAGGGACCGATGCGTTTGTGAGTGTACATAGGTCTATAAGTCTATGAGGAGTTTGATATTTACAGAGAAAGTCGACCCCTACAAATGAAGTTCTTCAACTGAAGACTTTGGATTTCTGAAGACTTTCTGAAGACTTTGAAAGTGAAGAAATTGGTGTGACCTTGAAGACTTGGTAATCATTCATGGAACAAGAAGCGTGAAGACTTTTGTTTTCGTAGTTTCATTTTCTCCTTCTTGAGTCATAGGAAACACCGTACTGTTCAAGGGGATCGAGGAGATACTAAAGAAAATTTTCCATGTGATGCTCAATTCAAAATCCTACACCTACCAATCCTTTCGAGTGAAGCCATTGGAAATCTCGCACAGTTCAGTCATATTCTTCAGTGACAGAGACGAAGTTCTTCTGGTCTCTGAGGAATTTGTTCTGACTGAAGAGTTAGGAATTCGCTAGTGCGGATTGCCTACAAAGTGAGGAACATGATAGCCCTGAGGAATTCGAACCCCAATATTCCGACCATTGCTGTGCTATGTGCCAGTTGTCCCAAAATATCTATCCACCTAACGGTCATATCAGACAAGGGCATCTATGTCTTATCATGTCGGGATGCTCCCCAGCTATAAATAGCCGCTCCCTACAACCACTAGCTGGTTGGCTGCTTCGAGAGAAACTGACCCTTGTCATTTGAGAGCAATCCATCCTCCGAGGACTTTGAGTGAAAATCATCAAGTGAGGAAATCCCAAACTCAAACCTACAAAACCCCAAGTGATTGAGCATCACTGAAGAGATTGATCCTGCGTGGATCTGATGCTTGTTTCCTTTGAAGACTGTGCTTCTTCCAGACGGTTAGGCGTCAAGGTCTAGAGCATCCAAGAGGAATTGTGGATTGCCGAGTGACCGAGTTTGTGAAGGTTCGGAAGTCACCTGAAGACTTACCATGAGTGATTGGGCGAGGTCTGTGTGACCTTAGCTCAAGGAGAATACAGTGAGGATTGTGTGTCTGGGACTGGGTGTCCTCGAGTTTAAATACTCAGCCGCTCCAACCAGATGTACAACTGAGACAACAGTTGGAACTAGTCTACCAAATCATTGTCTTCACCGAGCTAACTGGTTCTATCTCCTCAACTCTTCCATTTCCTCATGAATGTTGTTGTGTGTTTGTTCATATCTGTTTGAAGACTTTGACTGAAGACTTTCTCAATTTCCTCAGTTCAATTTCTGCAGTCTGTTCATCTTCTTCCTTGTGTTATCCTGTGTTTACGCTTTCTGTACTCTGTGCTTGTCTTCTTTTCATCATGATGACTATGCTTGTGTTCTGTTATGTTCCTTTCTGAGTACTTATTCCGCTGCAAGTAGTTCTTCATTTAGGAATTTCCTCACCAGCAAATTCCTTAGTGAAGAATTCATAAAAATTGCCTATTCACCCCCCTCTAGTCGATATAACGCACTTTCAATTGGTATCAGATCAAGGTACTCCCTTGTTTTGTGTGATTTTGGTTTAACCACCTGGAGTTTCAGTTATGTCGACTGCGGGATCGCGGAACATTTCCTGCCCCATCTTTGACGGTCATGAGTATCCTCGGTGGAAGGCCATGATGAAAAGGCGACTCATGGCTATAGACAGCGAACTATGGACCGTCACTGAGATCAGTCTTACCGATCTATGCAAGATGGCGGAGGCTGATGACATTCGCAAGTACACGCTACTTAACCTCACAGCGAAGGATGTCATCTGCTCCAGTCTGTCCCAAAATCAGTTCAGGAACGTCATGCATCTCAATCACGCGAAGCTAATCTGGGACCATCTCTCTGAGGTCTATGAAGGTCATCGAACCCGTCATGATCCTTGGTTTGAGGATTACAAGGACTCTCTCAATGCGATGACATTCGAACCAGAATCATCATCCTCTACACCCTGCCTCATGGCAAACAGTGCGAAGGTAACCGAATGCTATCTATCTGAGTCCAGTGATGATGAATCTGGCGATGAATTTGTACCTAGCTATTGCAAACTTGCTTCCCTTGCCACTAAACAACAAAGAGTTTTGGAAAAAGTTCAATACATGCTAAATAAGAGCGAAGATATGTTGGGTGAAGAAATGGATCAGTCAAAAGCCTTGGCTGAAAGTCTTCAGGGACTCCATTCCAAGTTTGACGACCTCCATGGTCATCATAACGCTCTCTTATCTGATCACGAGAAGCTTTCTTATGAATTTCTTCAAAGAAAGCAAGATCTTGAGAAGCTAAGAGTGAGTTATGAAGATCTTCAGAAGGAGCGTGATTCATTACTTGCACAACAAATCAGCGCTACTTAGGAAGAATTTGTTCCTCCATGTCTGAAGTGCATAGAACGTGAATCTGCTAATTCTTCACCTGAATGTTCAAATGCTTCAAATATTACAAATTCTTCACCTGTCTCTGCTATCACTAATTCCTCATCGAAGGACATTGCTAGTACTACTAATGATGCAGGGCTGAAGGAATTGTACACAACAGGCATGTACAAAAGCCTCAAAGGGCATCCGATTCTTTGTGATGTGCTCAAAAAGCAGATCCTCAACAGAAACCCTAGGTAAGAGGGTATTGCCTTTGAGAGGAAACTCAATGCTGATGGAACATATTGGAAACCTGAGCAGTACCCCAAAACCTCATGGGTTGCTGCAAAAGGACCTCCAGTTGATCCATCCAATCTATCTGGCTTTACATGTGAATATCCTCATTCTTCTGATGAGTCATTTGACTCCAACTATAAACTGTTCAAAAATCAGAATGGTGAAGTATTTGCTAGATATGTTGGCACTAACTGCAGGAACGGTTCCCCTATGAAGAAAATCTGGGTTCCCAAAAGTTATCTTGAAAGTCAGGTGAATGTCCTCATGACACCACCTGTGAAGAATAGGAACCCCAGATCAAATTCTTCATATGGACCTAATTCTTCATATGGATCAAATTCCTCAAAAGGATCAAAGTCCTCATATGATCATCATCGTGCTAACCCTTCTGTTTCACAAGGTAGAGCTAAGGGCTATGCATATGAGCATTATTCTTCAAATTATTATGTTCATAAGTCCTCGAAGAATTTCTCTGCTTACTCATATGCTTACCCTAACCCCTCTTATGTGAAACGAAGCGGACTAGCTTCTCTGCCACCTTTCTCATATGGTGCTCGCAGAGTGATGAACTCTTTGCCACCCCTTCAGATGTGGGTGGTGAAGAAAAAGAACTAATCTCTTTTGCAGGGTTAGGTCTCCAGACGTGCTTAAAACGTCTGAAGAATTTGCTGGAGACCTGAACAGTGCCTGAAAGGACACAGTCTAATCATGAAGAAATGAATTTTCATCTCTCACATCCTCATACTGATTTATATGTGCTATTGCTTGATGAAATTGAACTGGTGATATTGATGTCATATTCTTCACTGATGAAGTATATGAGTTCCTAAGTTGCACTAATTCATCTGCAGGATGATCAGCCCAAAGCAAACGAGTGGGTCCTCGATAGTGGATGTACGAATCACATGACGGGTGACAAGAATCTATTGATGGATGCTCCGTTATCACCATCACATCTGAAGCATATCATCTTCGCTGACAAAGGCAAAAGTCATGTATTGGGTCTAGGTAAGGTTGCGATCTCAAAGGATCGACACATGGACAAAGTCATGCTTGTCGAGTCCTTAGGGTATAACATCATGTCTGTCTCAATGCTTTGTGATCTCGATATGGTTGTTGTCTTCGGAAGATATCGTTGTGTTGTGATCATGGAAGCTGACCATTCCAAAGTCTTCAAAGGCTTTAGGAGAGGAGATCTGTATATTGTTGATTTCTCTATAGGACCACAACCAGCCGTGTGCTTACTTGCGAAAGCTTCAGAAGGCTGGCTATGGCATCGATGACTTGGTCATGCTGGCATGAGGAATCTGCACACGCTTGTGAAGAAGAAGCATGTCATTGGCATTGAGAATGTCAAATTCCTCAAGGATCACTTATGCGGAGCTTGTGAAGCTGGAAAGATGACAAAGGCCAAGCATCCAGCAAAGACTGTCATGACTACCACTCGTCCATTCGAATTGCTTCACATGGATCTCTTTGGTCCTAACCACTATTCTGCAATTCTTAATGATGCATCTCTATATGGCTTTGTTATTGTTGATTACTATTCTCGTTACACATGGGTGCACATTGTCACTTACAAACATGAAGTGCATGAAGTCTTCAAACGATTTTCCTCGAGGGCTTCAACCAACTTCGGTGTGAAGATCAAGCACATCAGAATTGACAATGGGACCGAGTTCAAGAATTCCGGTCTGGATGGCTATCTTGATGAACTTGGTATTACTCATGAGTTATCTGCTCCTTATACTCCTCAGCAGAATGGCGTCGTGGAGCGCAAGAACATAACCCTTGCTGAAATGGCTCGCACTATGCTTGATGAATACAAGACGCCTCGTCGCTTCTGGATTGAGGCAATTGATATTGCTTGCCATGTCATCAATAGGGTATATCTTCACAAATTCTTCAAGAAAGCTGCTTTTGAACTTCTCACTGACAAAAAACCAAGTTATTTCAAAGTCTTCGGTGCTAAATGTTGGATTAGGGATCCACATCACACTTCTAAATTCTCACCGAAAGCACATGAAGGTTTTATGCTTGGTTATGGAAAGGACTCGCACACCTATAGAGTCTTCAACAACGTTCTTCACAAAGTTGTTGAAACTGTAGATGTGCGGTTCGGTGAAACTAATGGCTCGCAAAGAGAGCACCTACCTTCTGTGATAGATGAACCTGCACCTGAAGATTCCATCAAGTTCAAGGCTACTGAGGATGTCATTCCTACCGAAGAATCTGCTGAAGAATTCATTTCTAATCGTGATGATCACCGAGCTGGAGCACCTGAAGAAAATGGTGCTGAAGAAAATGCTCCTGAAGGGAATGCTGATCAAATTCCTCGAAGACAACCCACTCATCCTCGCATTTCTAACAAAGTGCAAATTGAGAAGATCATTGATGACATTGAAGCACCAGGTCCTCTCACTCGCTCAAAATCTTCACATTTATCTAACTTTTGTGGGCACTTTGCTTTTGTCTCTATCTCAGAGCCCACTAAGGTAGATGAAGCATTTCTGGAGCCTGAGTGGATTCAGGCTATGCAAGAAGAATTACATCAGTTCAAGCTCAACAATGTCTGGGAACTGGTCAAACGTCCAGATCCTCGCAAGCCAACATCATTGGCACAAAGTGGATCTACCGCAACAAGCAAGATGAAAATGGCCTTGTGGTAAGGAATAAGGCACGGCTTGTAGCTCAAGGCTACACACAGGTTGAAGGAATTGATCTCGATGAAACTTTTGCACCTGTTGCTAGACTTGAGGCTATTCACATATTACTTGCTTACGTTAACCATCATGATATTATCTTACAACAAATGGATGTGAAAAGTGCATTCCTCAATGGTAAGCGAGGGAGTCCTGGATTAGGGGGTGTCCGGATGGTCGGACTATGACCTTTGGCCGGACTCCCGGACTATGAAGATACAAGATTGAAGACTTCGTCCCGTGTCTGGATAGGACTTTCCTTGGCGTGGAAGGCAAGCTTGGCGATACGATATGTAGATCTCCTTCCAATGTAACCGACTCTATGTAACCCTAGCCCTCTCCGGTGTCTATATAAACCGGAGAGTTGTAGTCCGTAGGACGAACAACAATCATACCATAGGCTAGCTTCTAGGGTTTAGCCTCTCTGATCTCGTGGTAGATCGACTCTTGTACTACCCATATCATCAAGATTAATCAAGAAGGAGTAGGGTTTTACCTCCATCGAGAGGGCCCGAACCTGGGTAAAAACATCGTGTCCCTTGTCTCCTGTTACCATCCGCCTAGACGCACAGTTCGGGACCCCGTACCCAAGATCCGCCGGTTTTGACACCGACATTGGTGCTTCCATTGAGAGTTCCTCTGTGTCGTCACCGACAGGAAGGATGCCGCACCCCGTCTTTAAAGACGGCGTTGTTGCTAAAGGAGCTTTGGCTGTCGGCCAAACTCTCCGGCTAGGCAGGTTTTTAATGACCGCCTGTTCGGCCGCCACACCGACGATGACCTCTCGGGTCATCTAAAGCAATCTCCACATCAGCCCGGAACTTGCCGAGCAGTTAGATCCGATGGAGCTCTCTTCCTTAAACAAGCTCTTGGATCGCATCGCCGCCCTGGGAGTCGCTATAGACTATGGCCAGATTGGGCTTAAACCCGATCCGAGAGAGATTGACTCTCCCCAGGTCACCCACCATGTTGAAGTGGTGGAGGAACAATGCGGCGAATCTTCACCCATCCTAAGGACCAGATGTGTCCGGATTCCTGATCCCTCCAAGCCGGACTTCCGCGGAGAGGAGGACGTCACTCAAGCCCTGAACCTAAAGTCAGGCAGCGGGCCTGATTCATTGGATAACGTCCAAGAACCCAAGCTTCCAAGTTCAGAAATTTCTTGGCCCCTGAGTCTTAGATCGTGCGAGGTTCCGGATTCAAATCCACCCGCCCACCCAAATATAAGGGATCTATCCCAAATTCGGCAAGAGCCCAGAGAAACAGTACACCATTACTGGGACAGATTCCTCCTGGTTATGAACATGATAAGGGACTGCCGCGAGGGGGATGCAATTTCATTCTTCTGCAACAACTGCACGGACATCGGAATCCTCAACGCCATAAGTCACCATGAAATTACACACTTCGCCGACTTGGCATCCATAGTACGAAAGTACTGCGCGACAGAAAGCGTTCAGAAAACCGGAACAAAATTCTGGGACAATCCAACCCTGAACACAATCCCAGTCCGAAACAAAAGGGCGCATTATCACCAGGCACCTGGGCCAAACAACAAAAAACAAAAACCCTCTATAGGGTATGGAACCGTACTGGAGGGATGGCTCAATGGACCCTGTAAAATTCATAGTACAGAGGGCACCACACCAACTCACAGCCTTAGAGCATGTTGGATACTCCGGCAAGTGGCCAAAAGTGGCGAGGAGCTTCTAACTCCAGAATCTGCAGAGCACCACCCCAGTACGGTGTCAACAGTCTTCAAGACTTTCGCATCAAACAACGCGAGGAAATGAATGCTCCACAGCCTTACCAAAGTCTACCAGGTAGCGACAATAAACCCATGGAGTGACACGGCTATCACCTTTAATGTCAGTGACGAACCTGAATTCTGGACAGCCCGAGCACCAGCCGCACTGGTCCTCAATCCGATAGTGGACGGCTTTCGACTTACCAAGGTACTCATGGACGGTGGCAGCGGATTGAACCTCATCTACGAGGAAACCCTACGAAAAATGGAAATAGACTGGAGCCGCATTGAGCGAAGCAACACAACCTTTAGAGGAATAATCCCCAGTCGGGAAGCGCGCTGTACAGGAAAAATCACACTGGATATGGTGTTCGGCACGCCGGATAATTACAGATCCGAGGAGGTCATATTTCAAGTGGCCCCGTTCAGCAGCGGATACCAGGCTCTGTTAGGGCGAGAAGCATTCACAATTTTTCAAGCTATACCCCATTACGGGTACATGAAGCTCAAAATGCCTGGACCCAATGGAATCATCACTCTTGCTAGTGATCCAAACACAGCGCTCCGTGCCAAAAACAAGACAGCCGCACTGGCCCTCGAGTCATTATCCGAAGCCCTAGCGGCCGAGGAACTAACTGCGTTGTGCTCCATGGTGGACAGGGACAACGTGATACTCGACAAAAGACACAAGTCCACCTCCTTCAAGCCGGCAGACGAAATAGTCAAGTTCCAAGTCCATCCAACGGACACTACAAAAACGGCCTCCATCGGGGCACAACTAAAACCTGATGTAGACGCTGCACTAAGAGAATTCATACACGAAAATTGGGACATTTTTTCCTGGCACCCTTCAAACATGCCAGGAATCCCACGCAGGCTGGCCGAGCACAGCCTGAACATCCTAAAAGGATTCAAGCCTGTTAAGCAGGCTCTTCGTCGTTTCTCCGAACCTAAGAGACAAGCCATGGGAGAGGAGCTAGCCAAACTACTGGAAGACGGATTCATCAGAGATATTAAACATCCGGACTGGCTAGCAAACCTGGTGATGGTACCAAAGAAGGACAAATCCTGGTGCCTATGCGTCGATTTCAATGACCTAAATAAGGCCTGCCCAAAGGATCCCTTCCCCCTCCCCCGCATTGATCAAATCATCGACGCCACCGCAGGACACGATTCATTGTGTTTCCTCGACGCATACTCTGGTTACCACCAAATCAAGATGGCAGAGTCAGACCAAGCCGCAATGGCATTCATCACCCCATACGGCCCGTTCTGCTTCAACACAATGCCCTTCGGGCTCAAAAACGCCGGCGCAACATATCAGCGCATCATTCAGACATGTCTGGCCAACCAGATCGGCAAAACAGTTGAAGCATACGTGGATGACGTGGTCGTCAAAACCAAGCATGTCGAAACTCTAATAGACGACTTGAGGCTCACGTTCGATAACCTCCGAACATATGACATTAGGCTTAACCCGAAAAAATGCGTTTTCGGCGTACCAGCCGAAAAGCTCTTGGGCTTCATCGTATCCGGTAGAGGAATTGAAGCAAACCCAGCCAAGATCGGAGCTCTGTCACAATTGGATATTCCAAAAGATCTCAAGCAAATACAAAAATTGACTGGATGCATGGCGGCTCTAAGCCGCTTCATCTCCCGCTTGGGGGAAAAGGCATTACCCCTTTACCGCCTCCTTCGGCGCACCGAACACTTCGAGTGGACGAATGCCACCACAGCCGGACTTGAAGAAATAAAAGCCATACTGGCAACAAACGCGGTCCTGGCCGCGCCCGACATCGGCAAACCAATGTTGTTATACATCGCGGCAACTCACCAAGTTGTAAGCGCAGTCCTCGTCGTCAAACGAGAAACGGACGGCACAAATTCCCTGTCCAGAAAACAGTCTACTACGTCTCCACTATCCTCACTCCATGCAAATCCCGGTACCCACATTACCAAAAGATAGCATACGCAGTGTTCATGGCATCCCGTAAGCTACGACACTACTTTCAAGAGTGTTCGATAATAGTAGCCTCCGAAGTACCTCTTAACGATATCATAAACAACCGCGATGCAACGGGCCGGATTGCAAAATGGGCCATTGAGCTCCTCCCGTTTGACATAACATATAAGCCACGGCGAGCCATCAAGTTGCAAGCCCTGGCCTACTTTGTCGCTGAATGGACTAAGGCCGAACTCCCTAAAGAATACGTCACATATTCCAAATGGACCATGCATTTCGACGGCTCCAAAATGCTGGCGGGTCCGGGGGCGGGCGTCGTCTTGACGTCCCCAACAGGAGATACAGTCCAATATGTACTCCAGATAATGTATACGGACTCCAACAATGCAGCCGAATACGAGGCCCTTCTACATGGCCTCCGGATGGCAGTCTCCATGGGCATTCAACGCCTAGAGGTGCGTGGGGATTCGAACCTCACGATATCCCAAATAAATGGAGATTTTGATGCAAAAGATCCGAAAATGGTAGCTTATCGCAACGTCGTCCTAAGTATGTCAGCTCGGTTCGAAGGGCTGGAATTTCACCATATAGCCCGGGAAAACAATCAGGCAGCAGACGTCTTGGCACGCATCGGCGCAAAGCGCGATGCAGCCCCCCCCCCCACATTTTCTTGGAAAGGCTATTCAAGCCATCCGTACAGTGGGGAGGGGAATTCGGACATAACAATCCAGACCTGGCCGCATCACCTGACCCCGAACACTCTGACACAACGGAAGACTCCGCTAACGGAGTCACACCATCAGCCCACGTAATAATGGCAGTAATTGCCCCGTGGACAGAACCATTCTTAGCCTACTTAACTAGGCAAGAACTTCCTGAGGACCAAAATGAGGCACGCTGCATAGTGCGGCGATCTAAAGCCTATAAAGTCCATGAAGGAGAGCTTTATAAGAAAAGCACCACCGGAGTCCTTCAAAGATGTATCTCCGAAGAGGAAGGGCGGAACCTTCTGGCTAAAATTCACGCCGGACTCGACGGGCACCACGCCGCATCCCGAGCCCTTGTGAGCAAGGCCTTCCATACCGGATTTTATTGGCCGACGGCCCGGGCAGACGCTCAGGAATTAGTCCAGCGATGCGTCGGTTGCCAATTATTTGCTAATCAAAGTCACATGCCGCCTACCGCCCTCCAAACTATACCCATTACCTGGCCCTTTGCGGTCTGGGGGCTTGACATGGTTGGACCCCTTAAAGGAGGAACCCACAAGCAAAAATATCTACTGGTCATGGTGGACAAATTCACCAAATGGATAGAGGCCAAGCCTGTTAAGATGGCCGAATCCGGACCGGTGATAGACTTCATATCTGGGGTTGTACACCATTACGGCGTCCCTCACAGCATCATTACTAACAACAGCACAAACTTTACGGCCGATGAGGTTAAACTCTGGTGCAAAAACATGGGCATTAAGCTTGATTACGCCTCAGTCTATCACCCACAAACTAACGGTCAAGTCGAGCGAGCCAATGGTCTAATCATGAGCGGCATCAAACCCAGATTAGTGCGATCCCTGAAGGAATCTAACACGCACTGGGTAGAGGAGCTCGACTCCATACTCTGGGGGTTGCGGACCATGCCAAATCGTACTACCGGATTCACACCATTTTTTATGGTATACGGCGCAGAGGCAGTCCTAACCTGCGACATAATTCATGACCCACCTCGCGTGCGCATGTATGAAGAAAGAGAAGCCGAGCTCGATCGGCAGGACAGCTTGGACGCATTGGAGGAGGGGCGCGACGTGGCAAAAGCCCGTTCCACATTCTATCAACAGCAGGCTCGAAGATACCAAAGCAGAGAAGTACGGGCCAAAACTTACAATGTTGGTGAACTAGTTCTACGCCTGCCGGACAAGAAAAAGGACAAACTCAAGCCCAAATGGGAGGGTCCCTTCATAATCGACCAAGTCCTGACTGGTGGAGCGTACCGTCTGCGAAACGCATTGGATAACCGACTCGAGTCGAAACCATGGAATGCAGCACGCCTACGAAGATTCTATGCCTAGCGATGGACTCTGTGTTCGTCTCCTTCCTCTGTTCCCTTTTTTTTACAAATTAGCTGCCTTATATTTCCCTCCTTCTCCCTCCCTTTTTCTTCCAAGCCTTTAAGGGCTTGCTTGCGCGTTGTTCGCACATAATTGACGCGCCACCCGCGCTCACTATACCTGGGGGCTTCTTTATCAGAAGCTTATATACACGGGCCTCATGCCCAAAACATGCGTGACACTTCCGCATGAACCTTTTATGCACCATTATATGCATCGATGTGACTTAAGTTTTGGCCAAGCTGGGTTGCCTGGCTCCTGTGCTTACCCCTACGTTCCCGTTTGTTTGGCTAGGTGGTAAAGGGAGCACCTCTGCGATTGTTACTGCCGGGTCAGCCGGATGTGTACCTCAGACTGGGTGAAGCCGAAAGCTAGCGTTCTTAAGGGAATATTCGGTCGGTGAACTAAAAGATGATTTTTCACTTGTTTATTCATCTGCCCTCAGATGCTTTTCTGCTTTTTTCGCAGTCCGGACATGCACTTTAGGGCATGCCTCCCAGGGAAAGGAACCCCTAACGGAACTATTCTCCCTGGAAGATGTTTCTTACTAACCATGTAATATAACATAACTAGTTGGGCACTTGTCTGCTAAAGCACTTATGACCCCTACGCCTGGTCTCCATGCATGCCCCGGTTCTTACATAACCGAGAGGGTATTCAGACACACTCCGGACTATCAGGTCCAAAGGTTGAAGCGAAAAGGTCCGCAATGACAAATGATCTACAATCCGGCTATGTCACAGCCCTAGAATATTGTTTGTAAATAGTTGCATCTTCATCCAGGCATCATATTTAAATTTCTGAAACATGAGTTGACGATTGTTGGAAGCCTCAAAAACTTAAATAAAAGAGGGGCAAAAACCCTAGAAATCTCATTCATTGCTCCAAAATGCTCTTCTTAAATGTTTGATAATTTTTGGTAAGGGTTCTGGTCCCAACCAAAATATTGAACATTTTTAAGGAATTATTTTTGGGACTTTGGATTTAATTCATTAGCTATTTGAATTTGAATTATATTCATATAATTAGAATATAATTTAAATACCCCTGAAATATCTTATAAGCTTTTGGAAAAGTCCATCTAGCATTATAAAATATTCAGAGGAGTTTTTGGCATTGTTTGAATTATTTTTAAAATTCAAAACAGTGGCAAAATAAATTAATAAAAATAAAACAGAACAGAAATATAAAACAAAGCATCTTACCTGGCGCTTACCTGGTGGCCCAACAGGACCGGCCCAGCTAGGCCCAGCCCACCTCCTCCTCACTCCTACTGTCTTCAACCTCCTGCCAGTGGGCAGGAGGGCGTGTGCCCACGGCGCGCCAGCACGCGCACGGCCACCGACGGCCACCTCCTGCTTGCCGTTTCGCCCTGGACTCTCCTGGCATCGCCACGCACCCCCCCCCCCGGGCCCCTCTCGCTCTCCCTCCCCCTCATCCTCTCCCCTGGACCCCTCTCTCTCGCCACCGAACACGCCCATCGCCGCCGTTCGCCGTTGCCGCGACCACCGCCACCCCCTCTCCTCTCCGACGCGCTCCTGAGCTCCGCCACGACGTCGTCGTCCTCTCCATCGAGTCACGCGGCGCCAGAAGCTCTGCTGCATCTCCAACGCCGCCGTTTCCGACCTCGGGTGCCGGTGATCCCCGCCGTCGATTCGCCGGACCCCGTGCCTCCCCTGCCTCGCCAGCAGCACCAGAAGAACCGCGGTGAGCCGCTGCATCATTTCCCCCATGCCTCGTTGCCTAATTCGCCCCCTAGCCGCTCCCTCCACCGGAGCCGAGACGCTCCGCCGCACGGGCTCGTCGCCGGTGAAGCTCCGGTGACCTTTTGGTCCCACGCATGCGTCCGTTGCACTCGTTGCGTCCCGTAGAGTAAAACTAGCGCGACAACCGTCTTGTTTGCACACCGCAGCGCCGGTCCCGCGAACCCCCGAGCTCCGGCCGCCGCCGGGGTCGATGCCGCGCTCAACTCCGGCCACCCCACGCCCTCTCGTGGGTCCCCCTAGATGCGCGGGAGCACGGGCTTCCTCCTGGTGCCCTCAGGGTGCCCAACCGCAGCCTGTAGTGCCATCCCGAGCTACTCCGGCGAGGTTCCGCCGTCGCCATGGTCGCCGGCGTCACTAGCCGACGTGGCCGCGTGATTAGCACTAATCACGGCCAGCTAACCTCCCCAGAGCCGCTGACGTATGGGCCCCACGCCCTTATTTAATCCTTATCATTTTCTGTTAAGTTTAACCTAACCACCATGGGCCCACACGTCAGCTTTGACCAAGCTGACGTGGCTGTTGACCTGGTCCCACCTGTCATTGTCACTAACCAGCACTAGTCACTGACCAGTGGGCCCCACTGGTCAGGTTTGACCCGAGCCATCCCAGTTGACCCTGCTGACGTCACTGTGACGTGGGGCTGACGAAATAAATCATTTTCTGGATTTATTATAATTCAGGAAATTCCAGAAAATAGCTAAAACTTCTAAAAATCATAGAAATTCAACCGTAACTCCAAATTAGATAATTTATATATGAAAAATTATCACAAAATTCAAGGAATCCATCTGTACCATTTTCATGCATGTTAGAACAACTTATAGCTGCTGTTTAGCACAAATCAATTAAATGGCATTTGAATAATCACATATGGAGTTTAAATTTGAATCTTGTATTCAAACCAACTTCATTTAATCTGTTGCTAGTTGCATTAGCTCAAAACACATTCATTTTGCCATGTCATGATCATGCATCATATTGTGCATTGCATTGATTGTGTTCCCTTCTGTATTGCCGGTATTTGTCCCCTCTCGATAGACGTGATACCGATGATGTGATCGTTGACACTGATGAAGACTCAATGTTATCTTCAGAAGTGCCAGGCAAGCAAAACCCCCTTGTTCATTCCGATAAAATCCCACTCTCTCGCTCCTGCTCTCTTTTACTGCATTAGGACAACAACGACATATTTGATACTTGCTGCGGTAGCTGAACCCTTTATCCTTTGCATGACCTGTCATTGCCACAGTAAATAGATGAAACCCACTAGCATGAGTAGGAGTTGTTTGAGCCCTGATGTGCCTACTCATTCATGCTTGTTTGTCATGCCTGCTACTGCTTAGAGTTGAGTCAGGTCTAATTCATCAGGGATGAATCAGAGGCGTGTGAACATGTCCCACGGTGTGTGAGCTAACTGTGTGAACACGATTTGGTAAAGGTAGCGGTGAGAGGCCATGTAGGAGTACATGGTGGGTTGTCTCATTGCAGCCGTCCTCAGGAACTGAGTTCTGTGTTTGTGATCCATGACCAGCTACTACCACACATTGGAATGCTTAAGTGCCCCTCTCGACTTATTAATCAACTTGATCTCTGTCCAGGAGTTGCAACTAGTTTCTGGTGTTTGTAGGTAGTGTTAGTAGTCTACCAAGTGGCACCCGGTACAGGTGGGCTTGGGACAGACTAGGCACAGTGGCCCAGTGTACCAAGTGGCACCCGGTTGGTGGGCTTGGGAACCCTGCACACATCGTTTGGGGCCGTAAGCGACACCCCGGCCGGATCTCCTTGCGGATGGAACCCGAATAGGCGATAAACCTGGACTAGAGACTTGTTCGGTTAGTCAGGTCGTGGCCGACTCCCTCGCCCGGCTTCCGCTTGAAGGTTGCCGAGGTACATGACGTGTATAGGGCGATAAGTGGCGAAAGCGTGTGTGAAGAAGTACACCCCTACAGGGTTAACATCATCTATTCGAATAGCCGGATTCCTCGGATATGGAAACTTGGACCCCTTGCATAGTTCATAGACAAGTGAAAGTGGATACTCTAAAATACGCAAGATAAGCGTGAGTGCTATGGATGGCGTTCTCGTAGGGAGACGGGAGCGGATCCATAGTGGTGTATTGATACGGTGAATATGTGGACTCGTGTGCGCCACCTCAAAAGAGTTACTTGCAGTCGTAGTTCAGGATAGCCACCGAGTCAAAGCTGGCTTGCTGCAGTCAAACTCCACCATCCCTTTGTTGATAATGATGCATATGTAGTTAGTTCTGATGTAAGTCTTGCTGGGTACATTTGTACTCAAGTTTGCCTATTTTATGTTTTGTAGAGAGACTTCAGTCTCACTAGTAGTTCCACGTGGACTTCGACATTTAGCTTGTTACCTCAGCTACGATCTTGTGCCCTCGGCAGGATCTGGTAGATAGTCAGGCTTCTCAGCCTTTTTCATTTATAGATGTCTGTACCCAGACATGATAGCTTCCGCTTGTGCTTTGACTTGTATGCTCTGAGTGTTGGGTCATGAGACCCATGTTTGTAATATCTCGCTCCTCGGAGCCTCTTGATTAAATACTTGAGTCGTAGAGTCATGTTGTGATGCCATGTTGTATTTGCACATATCAAGCATATTGTGTGTATGTTATTGAAATGCTTGGTATGTGTGGGATCTGACCATCTAGTTATTTATATTTAGTAGCCTCTCTTACCGGGAAATGTCTCCTAGTGTTTCCATTGAGCCTTGGTAGCTTGCTACTGCTCCGGAACACTTAGGCTGGCCGGCGTGTGTCCTTCTTCGTTCCTGTGTCTGTCCCTTCGGGGAAATGTCACGCGATGAATACCGGAGTCCTGTTAGCCCGCTACAGCCCGGTTCACCGGAGTCCTGCTAGCCCAGTGCTACAGCCTGGATTCACTCGCTGATGACCGACACGTTCGATGCTGGGTCATGGATGCCTGTCCCTGTAAGTCTGTGCCACTTTGGGTTTACGACTAGCCATGTCAGCCCGGGCTCCTTATCATATGGATGCTAGCGACACTGTCATATACGTGTGCCAAAAGGCGCAAACGGTCCCGGGCTAAGGTAAGGCGACACCCGTGGGAATACCGTGCGTGAGGACGCAAAGTGATATGAGGTGTTACATGCTAGATCGATGTGGCATTGAGTCGGGGTCCTGACAGCGTTGGTATCAGAGCTTGACTGCCTGTAGGATTACCAAGACAAACTGGTCGAAGTTGAGTCTAGAAATTCTTTAGTTATATGTAGGGGAATTGTTTGTGGGATGGAACGTAAGGCTCTTTTACTCCTTATACCTCATGCCCTTCTGATCTGAGTCATCTTATCTTTCCTGCGGGGATTAAGAACTAGGCTATCTCTTCTTTCTATTAGGATCACGTGTTACTAATCAGTAGACTTATAAGATTGTTGGATTTAAGTCTCACTTCAGTTCCTACTACTTCCGTATGTTAATTGTTGATCTCGGAACCGTGATATTGTGCTTCTGAGTGGTTATGCCACTATTTTTGTGAATGTCTCAAATCTTTCTGAGCATTTACAGCCGTTATGCTGTCCGAAGTCATCCCAGGTTTCTAAATAGTCTGAAGCATTTGCAAAATCCCTTCCTCCCGTTCCGATGTTCCTTTGGGCCAGATTAACCACACTAATCGGTGAGTTGAGGTACTTTGTTACCTCGGCGTATATGTTGGAGATATTATTATGACCCTAGGTGTCTTAGGGGATCATCTAGTAATTTAGCTATGATTTGTTCCCAGTGTGATGATTCTGGCCATCATTCTCGAAAGCATTCCGTGATGCTACTTAGTAGTAGGTATTCTATTTCTGGGTTTTGAACCCGAGATTCACTCTACCTACTTCATGTTGATAGTAATTGCTAGTGCCTTTAGGATATTAGTAACCTTTGCGATAGTCCTTGAAGTCCGTGGTATCTTCTTCTTCCAAATACCATGAACTACTTATGGCAGAAGTTCCTCGTTGAACTGAAATATCACAACAGGATTACTTTTGATGAGTTCTCCATTATATATTGTGGCTCTGCCAGTTCTACCTTTCTGCATGGGTTATCCGGAAGAATTATGTTGGCCTTTGTTCGACATGCTAAACCATGCATCCACAACTCAGAAAATCGTATGTTCCTTTGAGTTGTCCCTCTTTAGTTGTCCTCTGACCCTCGCCTATCAGTTGATAGTCAAGAGTATGTGTGCGTTCGTTTATCGATGCCTATTACTCTTGTGGTCCGTCAAGCCATTCTATCGTAGAATGATAGGAGAAACAAACTCCAGTACCTCTTCCATATCTAGGATTGGGTCAAAGCAATTGTGCTCCGCAGATCAAAATGCCAGCCCACCTTTTGATTCTGTTCTACCTTGGAGTATTACCATCTTTATATCGGGATTATTATAGGAATTGCACACCATCCTATGAACTCTTGGTACAGTGATACTTCTTGCCATCATTGTTCATTCCTCGGTTCCTGTGTTATTGTAACCGGAATGCCAACAAGTGAATCGTGGTGTATGAAATTAATACTGCTAGCAACTCCGTTGCTTGGTAGTTAAATGGACAACAACCTCATTCTTAGCGTGCTGATTATTGAGTCACCATTCTAAGATTGATCGTGCTACCTAGTCCTTATTCCTGGTGCACTTTTCAATCAATGAGTTAGGATAGTGTCAATCCTTGCTTGTTTGATTATATCGTCTTGCCCTGAACAGCAAGATTGTTCTCAAGCTTAGTAACATACCGGTGGTTCGTGATTTTCCGAAGATCTTCTCGGAAGTATTACCAGGTTGTCACCTGACCGCTATGTTGAGCTCGTGATCAAGTTGGTTTTCTTATAAACCACTCTTTCTCCAAGAATCTGTGTTGGATATCCCTGAGCTAGTTGGTTAAGCTAGACAACAACTTGGAGAATTGGAAGATAAAAGCTTGCCTAACTTAGTTCGTTCCAAAGGGATATTCTTGTGTAGTGTGTGCTGAAGAAAGATGATATCATCATTGATTGGTCCCTGTGATCAGTTATTGGACCTATTGCCTTATAAAAACTTTGATTTGGGTGTGGGCTATCCTCAAATCAAGTCAGAACCAACGATGTTCGTAATGTTGTCTTATTCATGGGTTTTTCCTCGAGCATACACCATTATATTCTTTGGTCTGACCAATGCTATCACCGTGTCCACTTAGCTATGGAATTCCTTTTAAAAGGAAACCCGGATGAATTGTTGTTGATCCCATTGACAACATCCTTGTCTTCTCCATAATTTTGCTGAACATTAAACTAGTGTTGGAAAACTTTTGAAAGCATTTTCCTCATGCTAGCTCATGGGGTATGTGTTTGATGAAAGGAGTGACTTCCTCTTATACACGTGCATTTGGTGAAAGTTGCCGCCGTGAATTTGAGAAAGTTAATGTTGTTTCCTTTGGAATCATCCCAAATCAGTCATGCACACATGCGAAGAATTCTGTGGTTTGAAGACTTGCAACCTTCATTCCATATGTGTCTCGAGCACACCAAGCCACTGATTGATTTGTTCAAGGAGAAGAAGTTCCTTCATAAGAGCTAATCATATGACTTATGCAAGGACTTCGTTATCCACGGTGATGGTTCCCAACCAGAACTCGGTAGCGTTTTATTGTAAGACTACCACGTGGTCATGCTTGTCCGAGACAACATGTTCACACGTGCGTAGCAGAACCAGCTCATGTTTTGGAGCTTACTATCGTAGTTCATCTCCCGAGAATCCCGCAACGTCATCTCGTCGATTTGTGTTGCAAACTTTCATTTTTCTTCCTAGACTTGATAAGTCTGGAATATCCTGACACCAACCAGATCTGAATCTCAGGCAGATATGATGGTTGGAACATTTCCCAAGAACTATAATATTGGTCCCTCGATAACCGGTAAAGTGGATGTCGTGGCCAACACACCCAGCCGGAAGACCTATTATTGTAGTATCTTGTTTGGGGAAGTTGGCCACCTCCCAATAAGGATTTCGTAGGATTTACCTCCGTAACTATTCCTTATGGATTCTATTGCTTCCGAAGTCCGACCTTTACTTGATGTTCTAGTTATCAAACCATATCTATGAATGGGTTACACTAGCACGTCAAGGAGAACATTGGAAGCGGAGTGCTGAATGTCTCTCGGTCGATCATCCAGATTTTGTTTCCTTGGCCTCGCTAGGGTGAAATCTGAGTTGATGTTATCTTCCTATGCATCTGCATCGTCCATCGTTGTTCATCATGGTGGTATGTTGTGTTGCCAGGATCCTTGCCACGGATGTGGTAAAACCTTGATGAATATGGAAATGCTCAAGTTCTTGAGAGCACGCTCAAGCGCTAGGTGTTATCATCGATGCTAACTGGGATTCCTCTCAGTTTCCTCGGCAATGCTATGACCCTTTCAAACAGTGAATCCACTCTCTTTTGTTGGGTTCTTCCCCAGTTACCAGAATCATTCCCAGCATTTGCATTTTGTTCCCAGCTTGCACCGCAATGTGCCATTCTACCATGGGTCTCTTCCATTTCCGGTGATAAGCAAAATCATCCATTGCGTTGTCTTCAACAAGGTAATCCACATCATCCAAGTCCGAGTATGCCGTTCTACCGACCCCGCCAATCGATTGCTTGTGATTGCCTTAGGCTGGTATAAAGAGTTTCAATGATCTTTGAATCAAAGGTAATTCTTTTTGCCACTTAAGGGGATATATCTACGAGTCACCATCCCTAAGATGCCTCGTTGTGGTATCATGGCAATCCAACTCCTCGCTACCTTGACAACCGATCACCACATTCTTAAGTCTGGAATTGTTGTCTACCTAGTGAACCTCGTCATCCGCTCCACTCCATCCCTCTAGAGGTGTGCTTCGTCTCTCAGCTCAAGAGATGTTGCTATGCCTCATTCCGAGAGTTAATCCTGAGTTGTTCGACCTTCGAGAAGACCGATCCTTCCAGAGTTTTCCTTTCCTCTTCTTGTCATGATTAGCTGGAGTTCTCAGAGCAAGACTTCAAGGCAATGATGGTGATCGAATCAACGTTCCTATGAAGTGCAACCTGGATCGTGAAGATTGTACTAGTTTGCGTTCCCCCTTCATCTTACCCTACGCTTGAATCTCAGGACGAGATTTTTGTTTAGTGGGGGTGAGTTGTCACAGCCCTAGAATATTGTTTGTAAATAGTTGCATCTTCATCCAGGCATCATATTTAAATTTCTGAAACATGAGTTGAGGATTGTTGGAAGCCTCAAAAACTTAAATAAAAGAGGGGCAAAAACCCTAGAAATCTCATTCATTGCTCCAAAATGCTCTTCTTAAATGTTTGATAATTTTTGGTAAGGGTTCTGGTCCCAACCAAAATATTGAACATTTTTAAGGAATTATTTTTGGGACTTTGGATTTAATTCATTAGCTATTTGAATTTGAATTATATTCATATAATTAGAATATAATTTAAATACCCCTGAAATATCTTATAAGCTTTTGGAAAAGTCCATCTAGCATTATAAAATATTCAGAGGAGTTTTTGGCATTGTTTGAATTATTTTTAAAATTCAAAACAGTGGCAAAATAAATTAATAAAAATAAAACAGAACAGAAATATAAAACAAAGCATCTTACCTGGCGCTTACCTGGTGGCCCAACAGGACCGGCCCAGCTAGGCCCAGCCCACCTCCTCCTCACTCCTACTGTCTTCAACCTCCTGCCAGTGGGCAGGAGGGCGTGTGCCCACGGCGCGCCAGCACGCGCACGGCCACCGACGGCCACCTCCTGCTTGCCG